>NC_041386.1:609299957-609307950 GCF_002162155.2 Triticum dicoccoides
TCTTCCTATGTAGTTATGTCTGCTTACCACAGCCACATCGTCCCCCCTCATCATTCGTGCATGCCTCCTGGCCCGTCTCTCACACGCACGTGCACAGACAACAAGCAGCCATCTCCTGTCTTATTGATATTGCGGGCGTGCCCTCCGTTTGTCTAGCAAGCCTATCCTACCATTTGTTAGAAGCAACTCCACTACCACCTCCTCCAACACTCTAGCTCTGTCTCTCTCCCAACCTTATTCATCTCCTGCACATATGCATGGATGCCGATCGATCTCCCTTAATACATGAGGCAGATCGATCTCCTTAATACATGAGGTAGGCCTCTCTCCTCCTCCACACATATACCTGCCATTGTACCTCTATAGTTAATCGGGCCTCCCTCTTCCCCCACCACACGCCGATAGTCGAGCGCTGCAGGTAGATATCCATGCCACAGAGACAAACTGCACATGTCCCATCTCACGTTCTAGTAGGCCAGCCACTCTATATCTTTGACGTGGGCACACACAAATTCGATGGCACTCTTTATCAATCGCGCGCACACACACACACATCATTCCTCTCTTCGATTCTATGGACAACTCAAGCCGATGATACCTCCACTCTCTTCTCGTGGATCGCCCCCTCTATATATATGTTATATCCAGGACTCTATTTCACACAAATTGCATATGTTAAATTTTTTGATTGACCGCCCCCCCCCCACACACACACACAAAACTCTCAAGAACCCACACACTATATCTCTCTAGGTTTGTATCTCTCTCACACAACCCCACGTAGGTGGTGTACGTATACAAGAAGAGAATAGGTGCATCGTGCACGTACTCACGCTTCATGCCCAGCCACACCCGCGCGGGTACACGATGGAGCTCATTTCTTTACGAAATGGCAGCCCATGTGCTAATTTGAACGCCTGTAGCGGTTGTTTACCTAGGGAGGTCGTGTACCACGCGTGCACGAAACAAAGTTCGACTTGACGCGTTGCCGCGTTATTTTTAAATAAAGTTATAGCGCTCAGTGGCACATACAGAAAATATAAAACGATTTTATGGAGGAAAAGGTAGTCCGCTCTTCAGAGTATCTCACACAAGGCTCCGGTGGCCTCTCTCTCTCTCTCACCATTGGTCATTGATCCGGCCGCATCCCGTCCGTCTGGGGAAAGGGAGTGCGGTGGCCTCTCTCTCTCTCACCATTGGTCACTGATCCGGCCGCATCCCATCCGCCGGGGGAAAGGGAGTGCGGTGGCCTCTCTCTCTCTCTCACCGTTGGTCACTGATCCGGCTGCATCCCGTCCGCCGGGGAAAAGGGAGGAAGTGCATCGTTTCTCCGTTCGACGGCGCCGAGGCAGCACGTCCCGATCTGCGGTACACGACGTTCTCTCTGACCAAGCTCCAGCACGGCAGGGCCTACGCCACCTGCTCGCAGATTCCGCCCGCCGCCGCTCACCTAGTTACATCCCGACGACCTCCAGGTATCCCCTCCGGCCTTGCTCCACTGCCCGTTTTCCCACATCGCTGCATGTGGATCTTCCATAGTTCTTTGCCCAAAACGTAGCTCGTCCGGTGTACTTTCCATATTGCATTCTCGTCCTCACACCATTTTAGACAAACACAACCGTGTTGTTATCTTCCCTTAGGACAAGGAATATGCTTATCTTTTGTCGTCGCATGTGTCATCAACTGTTATTGGCCAGTAATTGTTTCCTTTCTACCTCTTTTTTGCAAACAGGGCTATCCATTTCACCTCGTTGCTATTGCGACTTTTTGGTGAACTGCACAAATCACTTTTTTCTTAAGAGTGTTTTGTGCAGTTGTACTAAAATGTCACACGGGCAACGTCTCTACATTTTAGTGCGATTGCACAAAGGGAGATTGGTTTTGCTCTATCCTCCTCATCCAACTCCGAGCCTAATCTTCTCCAACTAGTTAGTCTTAAGAGAGACTGCAAAGGTGACCGGCTTCTATTTGTGTTTATTGTTTCATCAGTAGTCCTCTATTATCGTAATCACACTTGATATCTTTGGAACAGGGACGCTCAGCTCTATTTTAGTGGAACTGCACAAAATGATCGGAATGTTGCATGCTCCAGACAGCTACTTTTTTCCCAACATGCCTTGTTGATTTAGACAGAGCTGGGGGGACGTTGCTGCCAATGAAAGCATGGATCAATTTTAATTTAACACCTTCTCACAACTTTGTCTTCGGTTGTGATGTAATTATTAGCTCTGATCTGCTAATAATTGACATGCATTAGCAAGGAAGTTGGTTTTTTATTGTTTCCGAAAGAGCATCGATGGCAAGACACGCGAAACAAAAGCTGAAAGCTCACACCATTGTACAATTTCATGTTGCTGGAAAATTTATTTGTATAGTACATCAATTATGTAAACAAATGATGGAAGCTTGATAGCATTGCCAGAAGCCTCTTCATCATCCGGGTCCATGTGCCATGCACGAAATTATACTCCTTCGTTCCTAAATATTTATCTTTTTACAAATTTCAAACGGGCATATTTTAGAGTGTAGATTCACTCATTTTGCTTCGTATGTGTACTCCCTCCGTTCCTAAATATTCTATTCATCTTAACAGAGAGTTCAACAAGTGACTACATACGAAGCAAAATGACTGAATCTACACTTTAAAATATGTCTATATACATCCGTATGTGTCAGTCCATTTGAAATCTCTAAAAAGACAAATATTTGAGTAGTCACTCGTTGAAATCTCTACAAAGACAAATACTCCAGAGTATATTTAAGAACCGAGGGGGTAGTGCATAACCGCATGGGAGAATCAGCCCGGTCGTTGCGCCGCATTAATAGTGAGTAATGAGCAGTCAAATCATAAGCCCCACCTTTCCCACTGTAAGTTGCTCTGAAGAAGCAATCATCAATACGCTCTTCTTTGAATCCGCTCATACTACTCCATCCATCACTGTTTATACAACGCGCTTCAGAAAAAAAAGAAAAATTCTGTGGGACCAAGGCGACTAGCGATCGGCCTGAAAAATAGCATTGGTAGTTATAGCACGGTGTCTATTACTAGAGGGAATAATGTGTACACACATGCATGCAGTGCTTCCACCCCGGGTACACACATGCATGCACTCCGTAGTAGTATAGTAGTACATGGAGAGAAAATTGTGGACTTGATTGCGGTTACCACGCCCTAATTAATTGAGCATTAAACCAAACGCGTCTAAAGTCTCTTTGGTGGTGAAAATGCATTGAGAGAAATGCATCATAATGAAGCGCGCCCTGTAAACTGTGACGGAGGGTGGAGTAGTATGAAGGTGCAAAACCAAGTACGCGTACTAGTACTGCGCCTGGCTCTTCGCCCCTTCGTGAAGTCGAACAATGATGGTACTCCGCATGTTGTGTACTACAATGTATGCCTCTGACAATCTGACACCGAATGGACTGATGCATGTCCACCGAGGGTAGGTTGCATTAGTCAAAAGGCGTAAGCGAGCTTCACCTTGTCCTGCAAGCTTCTCCTTGTTCTGTGAGTTGACGGGACACACCAAAAAGTAGTGCTAGTCCATACTCCCTCCTTTCCAGTTAATATGGCTTAATCTTTTTGCGGGTACATGAGAGAGCTTTATTCATATATAAGCATTCTTAGGACGACCAGCCAAGACACTGGTCACTAGGAAGCCAAAAAAGAAGTAGGAAGCGAGGTGTTTCATCAAGCCAGCTCTCGGCCACATTCAAAGTGCAGCAAGCACGGTTCGCACGAAGATGCGCCGCAAGGTTTGCTGACCTGTTTACATGCTGAATAACAAAAAAAGAGGAAATATTACTGAGCGCTACTATTTCTAACAGGATATGATCCAGAATTAAGCGAGAATTGTGGCGAGTCTTCCATGCAATCAACTTCCATTATCACATGCGAGAACCCTCGAAGAGAACCAAATGTGTTGAAGATTGCTTTATCACATTTTAAAATTATAATAAGAGTGCAGACGCTCCTCCATCCGGTTCCTAGTAGTACTAGTATAGTACGTACCTTTATGGACTATAGTAGCATGCATTAGGGCATCGCGCGCGTTTTTGCGTCCATGTGTACGTGTGACTGTTGCATACGCGTAGGGGGGGTACGTGTAGGGGCCACTAAGGAGCAGTCAAATCACACAGTAAGTTAGTCGGAAGAAGCAACCATCATTTCACTCTTGAATGACACGTACGCAATATAAAATGATTGATATGGAGAGAAAAATAAAACCACTATATATACACTAGCAGGGTGCATGTGAGAGACGGGTCAGGAGGTGAATGACACGTGGCCCCAGGGGGTGGCTGGCCCACCTATCATACAGCCAAAGGCGGGTGCAATAGAGGGCCAAGGAGTAGTACGAAATCCTACACACCTACGCACGCTAACCAAGGGCTGAGTGATCACTCGAATCGCAAGATCAGTTGACTAGAAGCTACGCTAGACCCATGGAGGCGATGAGCGCGAGCATCAGCCAGCTGTGCCAGATGGTCCACGACGTCGACCTGCGGCCCGACAGGTAGTATTGCTTGAGGCCGCCAGGGCGAGGGGCCGCTTGGATGACAGCTTCGTCTCCTTGTTCGACGAGGTCCTCGACAAGTTCACCGTCATCAAGAAGCTTGCGGACAACTTTGACGTAAGCCTCCAGCCGACGTGCCCAGGCTCTGCGGTGCCCGCCACCCTCAACGGCCACTATGGTAACAACCTCTTCGACGCACTGGTGGCCCTGCGACTGCCCGCCGTCGCATCGGAGAATGTCCACCTCGAGGTCGCGCTCGCCGCGCAGCGCCTGGCGCAGCAAGACACCATCGACACCCGCATCTACGTGCAAATCGTCCACAAGGACTAGTACATGCAAGAGGAGGACGATAGGATGCTGGCCTTCTTGGAGCGCAGGGCAACCTTGGACGGCACTGTTCAGAAGCACGTTGAGCTCGCCGCCAACGCCGCTGCTCCTCACACGTCGGTTGGTGACCCGACGCACTAGGGCGTGAGGATGTCGTTGAACGTTGATGGATCCGTATGTATTTTTATCCTTCCATCAAATCCATGTAGTAGTATATGATACTACAGTAATTATCTTACCTTTCGAATCAACTTCATAATTTTCGTACGTACTCCATGCATGAACGGCGCCAGAACCAAACTTCGCATTACTCTAGGCAAAATCGTTATTTTCTATCTATCGGTCGTGCCATGGAGCAGAACCAAATTTTACAAGTTACGAGTTCAAAAGGAAAAGCCTGCCGTGTTCGCGTCACACCCCCACACGGTTGGTCCGGCACGCCGCTCAAGTGAGAATGCGTGCGGTGTTGCATTTTCACTTACAAGTGGGACCGCAGTTGAGCAAGCCGACTATCGGCAAACCCCCACCCCGCCCACCGCGCGGTGGCTGAGAAAAGAGGACAGGAGGGAGAAGAGATGGTTGTAGCATGGACTCCAAGATAATTGGTGTCGGATGGGACTCGTGTGGGTGGCGTGTGTCGTACTGCTAGACGTGAATGCTAGTTATGGTCCATGCCACCCCACTATATCGAGCCTATATTGAGGTACATAGAACAAATTTCCTGCAGTCCATGCTCAGCCCTCCTGTATCTATCTTCTCAGCCAGCCAGCGGACGCGCGGAGCCCATCGTCTGTTTGCTCACATGCGGCCCCACATGTCAGTGAAAACGCAAGAGGACCCACTGAACCTGCACATCTTTCACCTCGACGTGCTGGTGATGAAAAACAAATCCAATAAAGATCTTCGGTGGCCGCTTTTGGAGTTACTCAAGAGTAGTAAGATTCTATTTACAGTTTAACCCAAGATGCACATCTCGTGGCTTCAACTACCACTCTATTTTCTTTCATGACACGACCTGGATGCTGGATGTCCCACGTGTCGGCAAAAGGAGGAAGAACCCGATCAAATCTTCGGTTCTGCTCTCGGATTAGACTAGTTGTGCTAACTTAAAAAAATTATTGTGTACTCCCTCCGTTCCAAAATACTTGACTTCCATTTGTCAAAAAATGGATGTACCTATATACTAAGACATGTCTAGATACATATATATTTTGACAAATAGAGGGCATGTATTGTGCAACGGAGGGAGTAGAATGGATGTACCTATATACTAAGACATGTCTAGATACATATATATTTTGACAAATAGAAGGCATGTAGTATTGTGCAACGGAGGGAGTAGAATGGATGCAAGTTTTTGTATTGGGAAGAAGAGTACATCCATATATTGATAGAGCGCAATTTAGTAGATGTTCTATCACTTTTAGCTAGTATAGAATAGAGGCTAGACATGATTTGATCATAGTTTGACCAGATTTGACCAAAATTCAAAAAATTGAAATAATTATTTAGTAACACTAATATTCTTGAATAATTATGTAGTAACATTAATACTTCTTGAATAAGTAGTTTGACCAGATTTAACAAAAAAAATTAGAGAAACTTAAATTTGACCATATCTTTTTTTCTTTTGGAATTTGAGGATTCTAAAAAAATTGCAAACAGGTCGTAGGCCGTTTCCATTGGATGCGGATTTTTGTGCTGAATTTTTTGATATATTATATGTTTTTTCCGACATCGTATGCAAAAGTTATAGCCGTTTTACATTTTCCCTACACTTTTTGCAAAACATGTCCAAATTTAAGTTCCTAACGTGTAGATGTAGTAATATAACTACCTCTCGAAGGATTTTATTTTTTGAAGTTTTTATCATTTTCTTTTGATTTTTTCAAAACTGAAATGGCGATACACTGGGGGGGTGTAGAGTTTGAAAATTGCGCTATAATGCCGGTTTGTGTCTTCAACAGGGACTATAGGTTAAGACTCTGTAGTGCCGGTTGGTGACACAAACCGGTACTATAGGTTAGACCTTTAGTACCAGTTTGTGTCACAAACCGTCACTAAAGGTGATCGTGGGGCCCTGGCCTGACGTCAGCCTGCCACCACCCCTTTAGTACCGGTTCGTGGCATGAACCGGTACTAAAGGTTCATTACGAACTGGCACTAATGCATAGCCATTCGAACCGGCATTATTGATCACATTAGTGCCGGTTTTTTTACAAACCGGCACTAATGTGCTTCATGTTTGACCCTTTTTCTATTAGTGTCAAGAAGTAAGTTCAATCGATCATTATCGCACCATATCGGCAACTTTGTTCATTTTCTGATATCAAGTATTTATTTTCTTTTTCTGGCAGGGTTTGGAAAGAGTTCACCGCAATTACTCCGGGACTGCCGACCGAGCTACGATTAACACACCCGAAAGTAAGTACTACTAGCTAGTTCCACGCATCTCCCATTGATTCTAGCTAGTTTCATCAATACCATTTAGCATGCTTGCTTATCAGTTTGATTGGCCTCTATTTCTCGTAAAGTGCTTGTGGCAGGAAGCCGGGAACGATTTCTGTGGATACTATGTTTGTGAGTTCATCTACAAGGCGATGGCCTCTAATAAGCGGGGCTACTCTGAAAAACAATATGAAGTGCGTAAGCAAAAATATTCACAATTTTATTTTATTATCATCATTTGTGTTGAGTTTCATTCATACACATGTATTGACCTTCTTCTTCAATTTAGATCTGGCAACTGCGGGATGAACTCCTACCAGAAGATCGCATACGAGGAATTCAAGAGGAATTGGCGGGATTCTTTTTGACCACGTCATCAACCCAGCCGGAGAATGCCATGTGAAAATTGACTTTAGATGTTAGGGATTGTAAGAGATCTTATATTGTATATGTGTAGCTAGTAGGGTCAGATAGATATACGAAAACTTGTTGTTCGACCAATCTCTCGGAGAAGGAGAGGTCGATCACTTCTCTCTGTATATGTTCATGACGATCTTGTGTACTTAATGGTTCCTTCATTTGCTTACTCGCTAGCGTGTCGAGTTCTCTCTATACGTATATAGTACCTAGCGTCGACTAAGCACGGAGATAAGAGAGGTCACTTCTCTCTATTAGCTAGCTAACGCAATATATGGAACCCC
>NC_041386.1:609308085-609309632 GCF_002162155.2 Triticum dicoccoides
AAAATCCCAGCTCCTGAGCTGCTGACGCGTGGATGCTCTTTGGTCCCGGTTGGTGTTACCAACTGGGACTAAAGGCCCTCCTGCCTGGGCACGCCACAGCGGCCACGTGGAGCCCTACCTGTCCCGTTTTGCTTATGAACCGGGACTAAAGGTTTTGAGCTTTAGTCCCGACCCTTTAATCACGGTTCCAAAACCGGAACAAATGGTCCTCTGGAACTGGGACAAATGGCCATTTTTCTACTAGTGGTCTGGGGTACAAATTAAAAGTGATTTGAAAGAGTGGGATTCGTGAGACATGCATATATGAAATGAGAGACCTGGTTAAATAGGTGCTCATCATGTGCACACAGTTGGCTAATTTTTTATTTTTTATTTTGCGGAAAAAACTTCCAATTTATTCATCTTCGATCATGGTAGTACAACAAACACTAGAAATAATAAAAATTATATCCAGATCCGTAAACCAACTAGCGACGACACAAGCACTGAAGCGAGCCGAAGGCGCACCACTGTCATCGCCCCTCCCTCGCCGGAGCCGGACAAACCTTATTGTAGTAGACAGTCGAAAGTCGTCGTGCTAAGACCCATAGAACCAATGCACCAGAATAGCACCCGCCGTCGATGAAGAGTGTAGATCGGAAGGATCCAACCTGAAGACACAAGAACATAGACGAACGATGAACAGATCCAAGCAAATCCACCAAAGAAGGATCCACCGGAGACACACCTCCACACGCCCACCGACGATGCTAAACGCATCACCGGAACGGGGGCTAGGTGGGGAGACCTTTATTCCATCTTCAGGAAGTCACCACCGTCTCGCCTTCTTGAGTAGAACACAAACTCTAACAAAACTCAAAAATAGATCTAAAAACGAAGCCCTCCCACCGGCAAAGGCCGAGATTCACTCCGCCTCCATGGTCCTATGACCACCGGAGAGGGGGTGGACTGGTGACGGCGCTGACGGGAGACAAGAGGAACCCTAGCTTTTTTGGAAGCCGACAGCTGGCTAGATCGACTCACGGCCTAACTTTTTACAGTTGGCTAATTAAACCGTAAAACATGCATGATAAAATAATGGGCAAGAGAGATTGGATTCAATAGGTCCATCAGTTAAAATGTAAGCATTTCCTTCAATTGATCATTTTGTTTCATTTGAATTAACAGGGTAGGACCTACATGGCAAGCTTGATTTGAAGATCATGATTTTATTATCCCATTATAACCCACGGGCCCTTTTGCTAGTGTATATTAAATGACAGGTCTTTTTTCATATGGACTACTGATAGGATCTGGTTGCAGGAAATGGTGATTTGTAGGCCTAACTGAATACCACTACAGATTGTTTGTGCAATTTTATCCCTAAATAATGGAGGTTCTGAACTTCTGTTGGGTCTAGCTAGTGCAGATGGAGCAAAGGAGTTGCGGCCTCGATGAATCAGGCCATTCCATTGAAAACTTTGGAGCTGCTTAACAGGTACTCCCTCCGTCCCATAGTGTAAAAGACGTATATTATGGGACGGAGGGAGTACCATTAATTCCTTCTT
>NC_041386.1:609309980-609354395 GCF_002162155.2 Triticum dicoccoides
ATGAAGGTTGATCCGAACCCTGCTGATTTGAAGGGAAGCTATCTTGAGAAGCAGGGACCAACTAGATCATTTGTGTGTCCCAATTGAAAACAAGAACATAGTTTTCTGCTGATAAGTTGGACGGATCTGCTGCTCTTCTGGTATTCTTTTGAAAGTTCTGTTTAGTTCAAAATGGAGTCAATTCCCCTGTTGCTTCTTTTTAAATTTACATTTGGCATGTGCTAACTACCATGACATAGGCACTAATAGTATTTCTTGGCCAGCTAGGCATGCACTATTTGCTTAGATGCACAGCCATGAAATGAAGATGCTTCTTGATTAACCAAGTAACATACAAGCAGGCACTTGGATAAAGAGCGGATATATTGACATGCATCAGCTGAAAAAAAGCAGAGATACAGAGCGATACCACTGATTCATCTTCAGAAAATATCCCAAATTCTGTAGATATGTAGAGAGATGCACCTAATCCATGGATATTATGGAGAATTTAACGTTGCTAATATTGCTTTAACTTTTGAGGTACTCAGTTACAGGTACTATGCTCGATCGTCATGCTAACTGTGATGTGCCTGTTAATGTTCAAACAGAGGAGAAAGATAAGCAGGCCCGACTTGCTGAGACAGCCAAGAAAGATCGTTGGCGACAAGCTGCTGGTTTCTACAGTATTGTTGCATACATACATACATACATTCTTACTTGAACTTTGTGGCATGCACAAGCTCATATTTGTTTATTCCAAACCTCTACGAATTTAAATCGTTGTTGGCAACAAGCACTATGCTTACTTACCAATTGCAACTACTTCAAAAGTTCAAGAGCAGTTTTAACATGGTCCCTCTTACCCCCTCTTTTCACATGAGAGGTAAGAGTATAAAATAGATCTTAGCCGTTGATCTCATCAATGAATGGCTTGATTGACTCTTACCTTCTTACACGTGGTAAATATTGAAATCAACAAGTGCGTGGCCAGTCTTTCAATCACACGTCTGACTAGAATTGCTCTTCTGTGCTAAGCATCGATCACACTTCCACCCTTCATCACATTCACTTGTGCTCTCTTCATGCTCCATGCCCTTAGCTGTGGCACTCCGACCGTGGTACTTCCATTGTTGAAGGCATACATGTGGGTGGCGCCGTTGTCGACAAGCGCCACCGGATAAACTCTGGCCGTGATGCAGATCCTGCCACCGCTGCCGAAGCTCTCCACCGCCGACCGATCGATCTGCACGATGGTGTCCATTTCAGTTCTGTCATCAAGTGGATTGCCGGAGAAATTAATGAAACAAATTTAATCCCCCCAACTCACCAGAGTCCTGAGGGATATCCTTTTTTCATTTTCAAGGTCAAATTCAAAGAAGCCTCCATAGGCTGGTGTGTACAGTCCTGGTCTCAGGGAAGACCTGTGCAAAGCAAAGAAAATGTTTTCTTTTTAGTTTCCTTACAGACATTTATGGAAATCAAGGGTAACAAAAATTAAGTCAAAAAAGGATAAGCACTAACCTTCTAAGATCGGAGCACATGAGGATAATGTACTTTTGCTCTGATTTGTAAACCCTGAAATGCACTGCAGTGTGCTCCTCCATGTTGTCAGAGGCAAGAATAACAAGTCCAAATGGCCCTATGCCACCATGAACCGATGCATCCGCCTCCCGGCACTGCTTCCGGGGGTCAAAAAGCCATGAAGGATCAAAAGGTTCGGCGTCATCGATGGACGTCGGCTCAAAATCTATCTCAATGTCAGCCTGTTATTATGTGCCCGGCCGTTAGTTACAGTTGGTCAGAAATATATATGCCCATTTTCTGTTGCCAAAAATGTACTATCTATAAAGAAATTAATAATTATCAGAAGTTCCTATAGCTTTTACTGCCATGACACTTTTTCAAATAAAAATAATTCTTTGGAAGACCAAGTTAGTTGGTTTGTGAATACTGAATAGGGAACTACCTGGATAGTGTCGATTCCCTTAATCTCAAATAGATCTCCCTTTTTCAGCTCTAGTCCTTGATGGTTGATTTCATTTATTCGAAGGGACTCAATCTCTTCAACTGGCCATTGGATCAACTGCTTGCCATCGCCATCTAACCAAATTGTCCTGGGGATTGACTAAATGTAACACAAAAAAAAATTGGGTTAAAGATGTTACACTGATTTGTTAAATCGGTTAAATTATTATTTCAATATGAAGTAATTACAGGAGCTAAGGGTAGATTTTCTTACATGGATTCCTGCCCAGCCTTTTGCAATATCATCTGAATAACTATCTGTCTCGTTACTCCAAGCCCATATGACTCTCCTGCCGTGTTTGGAGTCAAAGAATGATTTTGAAGCATAGAAAGTACCATAATCGATCCTCGTCCACAGCCGATTGTCATCTTGGACGGTGTCTGGCACAAACTCATCACGTTTGAGATCATACACCCCAACTATGTACATGTCACAGGAATTGATGCTCACTTTGAGGACATGCTTGGCACCACTTGGAATTTCTGAAGACATGTCCAGTCCATTGTTACTTCCCGGCACTACGGCGAAGAAATCCAGGCACTCCCACATATTGAGGGCATTGTTTGAATACAGCGGGCGTTCAATTCTAGTCCAACTCATAAAGTCTTCACTCTTGTACAGAAGTGCAGTACCGATGCCGTTCACCTCAGCACCAACTGCTATTCTCCATAGTCCATCCGGTCCAATCCAACCGGTTGTCGGATCCCTGAAATGGCTCGAGTTCAAGCCTGGTATGACATGTTGGATCACTGGGTTACTGCCTACTTTGGCCCATTCCCTCAGGTACGGATCAGAACGGTTTTTGGGAAGCGCAATGTTTTGGACCTGATTCGCCTTCCTGTCGATGAGACCAGTGTATATGATGACCGGTTGAACACCAAATAGAATTGTGGCTGAGCCGGTCCAACAACCGCATATGTCACTTGGGATATCCGGTTTGATTGCCGGTTCAAGACCGACCCAGTTGATGAGGTCTGTTGAAACCGAATGGCCCCAAACCATGTTCATGAGGGAGTCATTGGGGTCAAAGGCGCCATCGGGGTTATACTGGTAGAATTCATGGTAGACGCCATTGTAGTACATTGGTCCTGAAATTTTTATAAAAGGCATTATAAGATGTAGAATGATGTAATTTCTTCTCCTTTTTATTTATGTAAGTGTTTGCGCCTGAGGTATTCATACCACATGGATCTTTTTTGTTGTCGTAGATTTCCAAGGATCGCCAATCCATCAAATATATGAAAAAAGTGAGAGAATGTCAAATAGAGGTACAATTAATAGGATATGGTTATTGGTAAAACAAAACCAAAGATGTTCTATATTTCAAAACAAATCCACTACTTCATTACTTCCGTATGGGTATAACAGATCAGTCTAATATTTTTTTTAAAAGAGATCTGTCTAATATTATTTGGACACATGATGTGACACCCTAGTTTCGTAGTAGAACATTTTTATTTTATACTTTCTGATATTGTTTGTTTCTTTTTTCTTTTGTGTGTATAATCAACTAGAAAGATATGTATTTTTTCATACAGCAAAGATACATGGTTTATCTCTATGTCATCGATTTTATTTTAGATACACATGACGTATATTTTTGGTACATGGTTCTAGGCGCACCCTACATAACATTTTCAATTTAAAATAAAATAAAATAATCAAACAATTCTTAATTTTTTAGGGCGAACATCGTCTAAGTGTTCTACTCACGTATGAAGTTTCGCGAAGAAATGACTTCAGTGTTCATTTGGGCGAAGAAATGACTTCAGTGTTAATAATTGGTGCTTATAGCGCCAGTACAGGCTGCTGAAGCTCACGCTTGAGCTATATTGGCAGCGGTCCATGAGCGCATTTGAGCACAGATTTTAGACTGCTGCATTGACTTTGACCATTGACCATGGACGTTAATCTTTGACTTTTTAAAAACAATTATGACCTGGAAAAGAGTTCATAAAAAATTGGAGAAAAAAATCTTGAATTTGAAAAATGTTTGTAAATTTGAAAAAGTTTGTGAAAATAAAAAAAATCAGGACTTTGAGAAAAGTTCATAAATTTTTTAATAACGAATTTGAAAAAAAAATTAGCTCATTTGAAAACTTCATGAATTTTAGAAAAGTTCACAATTTTTTTTAAAAGTCACGAATTTGGAAAAAATTAATGAATTTTTAAAAAGTTCATAATCTACAAAAAAGTTTTTGAGTGCAAAAACAACTTGTGAATCTGAAAATATCACGAATTTGAGAAGTTCATAAATTTGAAAAAGTTCATGAATTTTAAAAAAAGGAAAAGGAAAAAGAAAAAGAAAAGGAAAAGGAAAACAGAAAAAGAAAAAGAACGTACAAAAAAGGGAAAAAAATCTAGAAACGAAAAAAGAAAAAAAACAACGGGAAGGAGCTTCCCAGAACCCACCCATTGGGAGCTACACAGAAACATGCATATATGGGCTGGCCCAAGAAATTTAGCAGAGGGAATGGTGGTGCGTTGTGTAGCGTTTTGCCTATAACCGGCGCTATAGGTGTCAAATAGGAGTTAGCCCCAAACTTTATACGAACAAAAAAAGTCGAGAAGGAAAGAAAAACACAATAACAACGGTCGATTATTTCTCAACCCACTGAGCTCTATGCGCTTCCTTATTTTTGACACAAAAACAGTTTGTGATGATACTACTACAAAAATATTATGTGTATTTTAACAAGTATATTATCCCCTAAAAAACAAGCATATTATTGAACATTAGCACACCAAATTAAGATCGGCACTTTTTTTTCCCTTCTCCGGTTAGGCAAATCGGTAACCAATCAGATCTCTTGCTTTTTCTTGGACCAATAGCAAGAAAAGCACAAACAAAAGTGAACAGATGACCCACAAAATGAAACAGAGAGGAAGCCGAAGAAGGAAGCAGAGAGGTAAACAGAGACATAAACAACATACCGTTCATCCAGTTCCTGGGAGGCTGGAAGTGGTAGGCAGTCCTGTACCTCTCGCTGACAATGGAGGGGGCCTTTGGAGACTGGGGGTAGGAGAAGCCTCTCTCTCCATTGCTGCAGGGCCATGCCTAAGAAATTTTGGGGGGCCAGTGCGAAAGCCCAAGTCAGGCCCTACTTACTTATGCAGAAACAGAAATCATTGCCAGACTACGGAATATTTCCAAAAATCATACCCAGTGCTATCGTAGCAGCATATTCACTGCTAAATCTCATGAGAATATCGATCCGTCCTGGGGACCATTTGTTTTGCTATTTCTAATGCACTACAAACACTAATTTGTATACACTTATTGGAAACCTACTATAGTACTACCACTGTTTCTAAACGTAAGAATTGAACTGCCAAAACGTCTTACATTTATGAACAAGGGGTGTATATTTTAATATGAAGCTTAAAGAGCAGCATAATTAAGATGGCCATGCTCTTTGTCATTTGACCAAGTGGTTACTAAAATTTTGGATTCTCTGATTCTTATTTTCATGGTGCAGAGCAAGTTTCTTTAAAAAAAATTTTGAATTTTGTAGCATGCGTGGCTCCTGCTGATTGAATATGATTGATGCTTCTAAAAAAGGAAACCTGAGCACAAGTGCAAAACACATAAGCTGACTAACAGCATGAATGAACCAAGTGTAAAAATGAATAGAAGGTGAAAGCAGACTGTCTCAGAGTTACTGAAGCGCAGACAGCGAGTAATTAACTGAAACAAGAGTTACTGGAGCTTACCAGGCTCTGCAAAAGAATGGTGGCGCAGAACACACAAGCAAGTCGAGCGAGCCTGCAATCAATCAGGCAAAACATCAATTCTGTGAGTGACAGAAAACAAAACAGTCGACTGGTTAACTGAACCTTTCAAACAATTAATCGGATGATGGATGGACTTACACTGTGAGCAGAGCACACATCAGCATCATCATCAAAGCAGCAGCAGCACAAAGGACCAACACAGACACACATGCATACAAGTCAGTCACCTTCCATGTGGCCGGGAGGGAGGGGAGAGGTAGCTAGCTAGGAGTGAGGAGTCCCTCACCTTCCATGGCCATCGCCATCCTATCTCCGGCGCGGCGGCAGTCCTCCGCCTCCTCCTCCTACCCGCTTCTCCTCCTGCACCGGAGGAGAGTGACAGAGATAGATAGACGGAGGAGGGAGTTGTTGAGCTGTTTCTGTCCGCTCAAAAATATCTATCTGCCTTTCCCCTTAAAAAGGATCTACGGGATCTGTCTTTCCCCTTAAAAAATAAGTACCAGTAGGCCTTTTTTCCTGCGCACAAGGGCTTTGTCGTTTTGCAGTGTTACTGTTAATCATGGGCCTAGGAAATATCGGGTCTTGTAGCTGCTGCATGTCGGCAATGATAGCAAAAATATCAGTGGTGGTCGGCAGCATAGTAGCTACCTCCATTTACCAGGAGTTGGGCTGTAACTCGTACTCCCTCCATTCCGATTTACTCGTCGTGGTTTTAGTTCAAGGCAATTAGTAGACTTAACACTTTACACTGATGTTTGCATCTTTTGAAATTTATTTCAGATCTTCTGACGATGTGCGCAGCGAGAGGAGATATTTCCGTCGAATGTGAAGGCGTCTGTGGCGACTTCGTGAATCTCAAGTTGATGTGCCGGCTCAGTCTTTCGAGGATGCTCATAGGGATAGGGTATGCGTACGTGTGTTCATAAGGATGAGTGTATGTATGTATGTATGTATGTATGTATGAGCGTGTGTGTCTGTATGATGTTTAAAAAAAGTTGTTGCTCCTTCGTTTCTTTTTTACTTCACGTATTAGCATTGTCTTGAGTCAAATTGTATAGAGTTTGACCAAATTTATAAAAAAAATATCAACATTCTTAATATCAAATCGGTACAATTAGTTTCATTGTAAAATATATATGTTTTTTAATATCACAGATGTTGATTTTTTTCAATATAGAGTTGATCAAAAACTTGACATATGACAAATTTAATACACAAACTAAAAGGAAACGAAGGGGAGTTAGCTAACTATACTATAGCTCACGGCGAGCTGTAAAAGAATACTCTCTCTCTCTCTCTCTCTCTCTCTCTCAATATAAGTGTCGTTGATTCAGTGTCAAAAACTTACTTTATATCATGGTGAACCTTTTGGTTTTCTTTCTGGTACATGATTGTAGTGTGTACTGTAGCACTCATGAAGCACCGTTAGGGGAAGCATACGTATACTCTGAGAGGAAGCATAGATGTACTTCTTGGGGAGGCAGAGATGGGCTCCGGCTCCGCTAGGCAGCAGACAACAGCATCAGGACGCTCCGGCCAGGGAGCTGCAGGTCCTGCCGTCGACGGCGTGGGACGTTGCCATGGAGCGGTCAGGACCAATCATAATTTGGATTTCCTTTGCGGGTGTTTTGTGCTATTTTTAGGGATCCTGTTGACAAATGGGCCACATCTGAAATGAAAGGTTTTTATAGGATCTATTCTGCTGGAACACATGTCATACTATAAAAACGGTTTGCAGGATCTTGTAAATCGATTTTACGGTACGAGATTATAAGACTAGCCACAATGGGTAGTAACGTAGAGTAGTAATATAGACATGTTACTAGTCTATGTTACTACCTCTGTAGTGGGGAGTAACATATGTGTGGTAGTATGCAACACTTAATTTATTAGGCTATAGATACATTTTGTCTTGATATGTGTGATTTTACTCATACTACTAGTAACTAGCTATGTTACTATTTTTCTCTCTTTCTTCATTTATTACTTGTCACATCATCTATTTTATGTAGATATATGTGATGTTACTATCTATGTTACTCCCACTATAAGTAGTCTAAGGGATGTTAGAGTTGCTCTTAACATAATTTTCATAGTTTTGATTAATTATGTAAAAGTTTGACCTAAAAAAGACATGCCTTCAATTGATTGTAAAAAATATATAATGCGGATGTAAGAAAATATAATGACAATAGTAAGAGTGAGGCGTTTTGGAGGCCAAACTCCATAGAGCCCTTTATTTTTGATAATTTCAAAATTCAAACTTTTCTGTTTCAAGCAAATCTAAAAATATATGCAAGTATACAAAGATGAAATGTATATGTGTGTAAAAATTCATGATGAAATATCTTGAAATGTGACCTGTGCAAAAAAGAAAAATTCATTGACTCGGAGGATGAGTAGCCCTCATTTCAACGTATACATTATGACTTCATGTATATGTTTATTTTTTCATATTTTTTGAAATATAGAAACACGAATTTTGATGAAATTTGAAAAATGCTTTTGGAGGCATTTTCGCAGTAATACAACTTAGAAACTGTGGATGTTAGGAAAAAAAATACTACTAATTGCTACGCACACATCGTTCCTGGTACACCGCAAACCCCCTCCCCTGTTCAAAATTCACCTCCATCCATGGCAATGGCAGCATCCCCGCATCAGCATTCTCCCTCACCACCATGGCCATCCCTCCCCTCGTCATCCCCAACGCCAGCGCCGGATATGGCGACGCCCCTCCCTCCTCCTTCTCCGGCACCGGCGTCGGCTCCGTGCCCTCGTCCTTATCCTCCTCTCGACTCATGGCGGCGGCGTCGATCTAGGCGCAGGCCTACGATAGGTTAGCCCTTGTTATCTTTGAGTTGGGGGCTATCACTGCCACCCAAGTTGGTGTATTGAAGATTCAACCAATGCTAATGCTAGGTTCCACTGTCTATGCTAATGCTAGTACCTACCCAAATCTGCTGGCACAAAGTGCAGTATAAACTTCGATTATAGCTTCATTCTTACTACTCCAAATCTGCTGGCACAAAGTGCAGTATAAATCTGCTGGCACAAAGTGCAGTATAAACTTTGAGTTGGGGGCTATCACTGCCACCCAAGTTGGAGTATAATGTATCTGTAGATTGCTATGCGGGTGTAATGTCCTATGTCGTAACAACACATCGAAACATCCAGAAAGAAAGTCTTGGCAAAGCAATTGCCAACCGTGTTAATCCGGAAGTCGATGAATTAGTATTGCTTTGTCATCTTCCTTGTGTTGTGTTGGCTACAAATTTATAAAAGATCAGTTAACAAATGTTACAAGCAAAGCATATCTAGTTGTAGCATTGTGGTTAATTAATTAATTACAACCGCATCATACTAGTTGGCAGAAGATGTAAAACCAGTGATTAACCGTACATTCTGTAAACATACATATGAAATCATAAAGTATGAAGACTAAGATGGTTCTGTTCTTATTCCGAATCTCGGCAAACTTACATCATAGCTCGTGGGCGTCTCCTTCATGACTCTAGTTCAAATACCCATGCTAAATATTGAAAACAACAAATGACTGGATTTAAGACGGTCCCCCAATCACATGTCAAATTAGAATCGCTCTTCCGTGTTAAACGCTCACTTGTGCTCTCCTCATGCTCCAAGCCCTGAGCTGAGGCACTCTGACTGTGGCACTGCCATTGTTAAAGGCATACATGTGGGGTTGGCGGTTGTCGTCGACAAGCGACACTGGGTAAACTCTAGCCATGATGCAGACCCTGCCACCACCACCGAAGCTCTCCACCGCAGACCGATCAATCTGAATGGTGGTGTACATTTTCAGTTCTGTTAGGGAGTGAACATGTAACTGGAGAAATGACACGAAAGCCACCCAACTCACCAGAGTTCTGAGGGAGATCTTCCTTTCCTTTTCAAGGTCAAATTCAAAGAAGCCTCCATAGGTTGGTGTGTCCAGTCCTGGTGTCAGGGAAGACCTGCGCAAAGAAATGAAGAAATTTCTCCTGTCAATAGATATGCACATTCGTAGTAACAAAGATAAACACCAGCACTAACCTTCTTAGATCAGAGCACATGAGGATCATGTAATTTTTCTGTGATTTGTAAACTCTGAAGTGCACAACAGTGTGCTCCTCCGTGTCGTCGGAGGCCAGAATAACAAGTCCAAATGGCCCTATGCTACCATGAACCGATGCATCCGCTTCCCGGCAATGCTTCTCGGCATCAAAAAGCCAGGAAGGATCGAAAGGATCAGCATCATCGATTGACGTCAGCTCAAAATCTATCTCGATGTCAGCCTGTTTCAAGAAAATTATGTGCCTGGTTAGCTACAGCTGCTCACAAGAACACACAAAACACCTCCATATGTATAATTAGTAATTACCGGGAGACCCTGCAACTTTTACTGGCATGCCTCTTTTTGTAATAAAAATTTTCTTTAGAAGACCAGGTAAGAATGTTTGTGAAATAGGAAACTACCTGCAAAGTGTCAGCTCCCTCAATCTCAAATAGATCTCCCATCTTCAAGTCTAGTCCTTGATGGTTGATTTCATTTCCTCGAAGGGACTCAATCTCTTCAACTGGCCATTGCAGCAGCCGTTTGCTATCGCTGTCTAACCAAATTGTCCTGGGGAATGACTAGATGTAATAGAAAAAAATGAGGTTAAACATGTTTCACTAATTTTTAAATCGTTATTTCAATATGATACAATTACAGCCAATTAAGGGTAGATTTTCTTACATGGATTCCTGCCCAGCCTTTTGCAACATCATCTGAAGAACTGTCAGTCTCAGTAGTCCAAGCCCATATGATCCTCCTTCCATGTTTAGAGTCAAAGAACGTTTTTGAAGCATAGAAATTGCCATAATCGATCCTCGGCCATAGCCGACTGTCATCAGTATCTGGCACAAAGACATCACGTTTGAGATCATAAACCCCTATCACGTACACGTCTTCACCGAAATTCAGGCCCATTTTGAGGACATGCTTGGCGCCATTTGGGATTGCTGAAGACATGTCCAGTCCATTGTTACTTCCCGGCAATACTGCGAAGAAATCCAGGCACTCTAACATAATGGAGGCATTGGATGAATACAGCGGATGGTCAACTCTAGTCCAGTTCAAGAAGTCTTCGCTCTTGTACAAAAGTGCAGCACCGTAGCCGTTCAGCTGAGCACCGACTGCTATTCTCCATAGTCCGTCCGGTCCGATCCAACCGGTTGTCGGATCCCTGAACTGCCCCGAGTTCAAGCCCGGTACACCCGATTGGATCACTGGGTTATTGCCTGCTTTGGTCCATTCCCTGAGGTAGGGATCAGACCGGTTTTTGGGAAGCGCAATGTTTTGGACCTGATGCTTCTCAATGTCGATGACACCGGTGTATATGATGACCGGTTGATCACCAGATACAATTGTGACTGAGCCGGACCAGCAACCTTTTATGTCATTTGGGGTATCCGGTTCTATTGCGGGTTCAAGAGTAATCCAGTTGACGAGGTCCGTTGAAACCGAATGGCCCCAAACTATGTTGTAGGAGGTATTGGGATTGAAGGAGCCATCGGGGTTATATTGGTAGAATTCATGGTAGATGCCATTGTAGTACATTGGTCCTGAAATTTTAATAAATGCAATATAAGATAGAAATCTGCAATTTCTTCTCTTTTGTATTATTTAAAAGTGTATGTGCCTGAGATATTCGTACCACATGGATCTTTTTTGTTGTTGTAGATTTCCAAGGATATCCAATTCATCGAATATATGAAGAAGAAAAACAGAGAGAATGTCAATGACTTGCAACAGATGTACAGTTGATAGGATATGATTATTGGTAAAAACAGGACCAAAGATGTTATAGGTTTCAAAATATGCCAGTACTTCATTACTTTCCAATGAGTATGATAGATCTGTCTAATATAATTCAGACACATAATGTGAGACCCTAGTTTCAGCGATATGATTCTGAAAGTGGTTTTTCGCTGTCGCCTTGTTTTCTCTTGTGGTTGGATCAACTGTGCCTTTTCCCCCCATTGACATACACCCATTCCATAGACAATTTTCTCCCTCCTTTTCCCCCTATTTAACTGTTACATGCAAAATCTGACTGCAGCGCCTACACCGAGCACCTATTTCGGCATACCCAAAGTAAGATGGGCGAAACGGTAACCAGTTTTTCTTGGGCCAAGAGAAGAAGAAAAACACACCAAAATCAGAGGGGCCATCTGATTGGCCACAGACAAAAGTGAAGAGATGACCCAGAAAACTTAACAGAAAAAGGAAACAGAGAGGTAAGCAGAGACATGAACAACATACCGTTGATCCAGTTCTTGGGAGGCTGCAGGTGGTAGGCAGTCCTGTACCTCTCGCTGACAATGGCGGTGGAGGGGCCCTTCGTTGAAGACTGTGAGCAGAAGAAGACTCCCTCTCTGCAGGGCCCTACCTAAGAAAAAAAATTGGGGGCCAGCACGAAAGATCAGGTATTAAGGCCCTAGAAGAAAGAGGCTAAAATGAAATATATTTGGTTGAGTGGAGTAGAGGGGAGCTACTTTGTAGAAGCGAATAAGAGTTGGTGAAACAGAGAGCGAATGAACATGGGAGACAGGGAGGGAGTGTAACTAAAACAAATGACTGACACTGTAGGTTCTATTACAAGCTTAAATTTCAGAGACCTGATTCAGTTCATAGAAGAAATGGGAGCTTATTTTAGGGGCAAGTGAGTGAGTGAATGAACATGTTATTAGGCTTAATTACCAGGAGTTGGAAGAGAAGGCTGGTGGAGAAGATACACGCGAGGCCACCAAGGAAGCTGTAACAGCAGCAGGAGCAACAGTTAATTGGAGGGAACAAACCAAATGGAATAGTTGATGAAGGCGGCAGGCAGTCGAACAATGGATGAACTTACACTGTGAAGGCCGACATCGATCAAGAGTAAGTTAGACAGCAGCAGCAGCAGCAGACACTCCAGTAAGTCAGTCTAACATACACTTGCAATTTGCAGGGGAAGAAAGTCGGGAGGGAGGGAGGGCAGAAGCAAGCAAGGAAGCGGTAAGAATCCCTCTTCTCACCTTGCACGGCCATCGCCATCGCCTCCGGCGGGGCGGGCGGCGGAGCTTCCCGGCGAGCTTCAGCTGAGTAAGGGCTACAGGTAGTAGGTGAGGTGGGGCGATGTGTGGGACGCATGTTTCTCGTGCGCGCGCTCGCTTCCTCCACTTCATTATTACGTGGCCGACATGGGTGGGTCCGTTGGCTGGCTCCTACAGTTTTCTTTCTTTTCTATTGTGTGTGCGTGTGCGTACGTAGATCCATCAGCACATGCGAATGCGATGTGCTGCTGCTGGGCCGTGCAAAATGACTCACCCATCTATTATGCTCCTACATTTTTGGCGGTATATCTAGATCTACATTTTTTTTTTGCGGGTGTAGAGCAGAGTGAGTTGTTGTGTTGTGTGGCATCTGTCCCGGTCAGCCAACATTTGTCCACTTCTCCTCCGCCTTCCCACAAACACTGTTTAAGACGTCGACTGACCCGAAAATGACGTCTCATGTGATTTTTGTGTGTTTCTTTTTCGGATCTGTATTTATTCCATATGGTTTTCTCTAGGTTTTGGGGGAAACGGTTTTTGACAGATCTCAGTGTTTTTCTTTCTGGTTTTGTTTCTACTTTCATTTTCCTACCTATTCTTCTATTTGATACTCTTTGTGTTAAATTGTTGGCATATCGCACAAAGTCGAGCGGTTGGCTTGCCGACCCAACTGCCATGGGTGGTCAATTTTTGAAAGGTTATGGATCTAGTTTACCGGTTTTTGGACGGTTCTTAAAGTTTCTCATTTGAGTTTTCATTTTTCTTTCTTTTCTATTGTTTTCTCTAAAAGTATTCTTTTCATTTTTATCTCTTTCATGTTAGCTTTTCTGTTTTCCTTTTTCATTCTCTTTTTTTACTTATTAGTTCCAGGAAAAAAATACATTGCCTTTTAAACATGTTCAATTTTTTAAAAAATGTTCATGTATGCCAAAATACAATTTCTAAAGAATATGCACAAAACTTTGAAAAATGTTTAGGTTTTCTAAATTTTCAGAACACTTTAATTTTTTAACATTCTTTCAGATTTAAATCTATATAAAATTTGGTATCCCGGTTTTTAGAAGAAGAAAAAAAAACGTTGGAAAATCGGAGCCGAAAAAACTGTGCAAAAGAAAATTGATCCAAAATATTAATTCAGGAGTGAGCGGCCATGCCAAATAGCCCAGCCCATGAGGAACACTTTTTCTGCCAGGTAGGCCCTCTCCGCAACAAGCGAGGTATAGAGGTGGTGCCTCCTATTTCGCACCTTAAGCGGCAAAATGGTGGTAAAATGCGTACCAAGGGCCGACTCAATAGCAGTCACTTTCCTTGCTACGCTGCTAACTAGCCTTTCTCATATTCTTTTTCTCGCTTGATCATCTAAAGGCACCTCCACCTGTTGCTTCACCAGAAAGCCGACGATATTTTCTTATAGATCTTATATTAAAAAAATAAAAATGCTCATGGATTTTCAAAAGGCTCATGAATTTTAGAAAATCATGAATATAAGAAAAAATTTCATATTTTAAAAATGTTCACAACATTTTTAAAAAATGTGACTTCAAAATGCTTTCACTTTTGGATAAATATTGTAGAATTTTGAAAAATGTTCGTTAATTTAAAGAAATGGTCCGTTGAGGAAAGCCCGTGGCGAGCCATCATTTTCCTTTGAATAAATGCCAAGCTGCTCCATGGCCTAGTATTTCTCCTCAAAGCGAGTCACCCTCGTCTTCCAGCAGTTCAAGCGCTCCATCAAGCCATCATGACTCAGAGAGTGGCAAGACACCTCGGTGGCCTCTAGGTTGCGTGTGTTAAGGAGTCGGGTGTCATCGCCCCACAAGTCCTGCTCGACCTTCAGTTAGCGAGCCACCTCTTCCCCACCTTCAAAAGGGCATGGTAAGAATTGTCCTTATCCAAGTTCAAGGATGACTTTAGGAAACAGGTCCGGTCCTCGAGAATCAGAAGAATGTACACATGCTTTGACATGACTTCTACCTGAAATGCCAAGCGAGCCCGATGAGCCCAAGGGTCACAACAAGATAGCAAGCCATATATGTATGAAGACAAGCACTCACCAAGTGGCGAGCTAGAAGCAGTTTACCGAAGGCACGTTCTGTCGCATCAATCTGGGCCATGATCTACTCGTCGATCGAAACAAAATGCTCTCCACCTAGACAAGCTGCGACAAGTCAGGTTCGATAAGTTATCAAATAAATGAAGCTTAAGAAGGAGAGGCCCATACTGGACGCCTTCTCATATGAAGTCGAGAAGCTCATTCTCATCATCGTCAATCACCACCATCTCCCAAGGCGCTAGCTCCAAGGAGCTCCCCACCAGCTCAATAAATACATGAATATAAAAATAATAATATGTGATCACTTTTTACAATTGCATGAATGTTTGCTAAAAATTAAGTAAATATTTTAAAAATATGGGAACACTTTTAGTTACATGAATAATGCATGGATAAATTTTAATTATACGATTTTTTAGAAAAAATGGAAACTTTTTTCAGTACACAAACATATTTATAATTACTTGAATATTTTATTTTTGATATGTGCCAATATTTTTCTATAATACATGAATGTTTTTTACTTCTTTTTTGGTGAGCACACTACATATAAATTAGTTTATGAACATAAATGAAACAAAATTTATCTTCTTTAAATAAAAGAAACTATGGATGGATCTGAAACCTCCACCTGAACAACGGGACGGGGCTGACTGGGTTGGGGTCGGGATGTTGGCGATAAGCAAAAAAGTCAAGATGTCTAAAAAATGCAAAAAAGTTAAGAATCCGTCACCTTGCAAGTGCACGGTTGTCCTACCGCTCAAAAAAAAAACACGGTCATCTGCATCGTCTCCGGCGGGCAGCAGAGTGCACAATGCTAGCGCTTCCCGACGAGCGGCTTGAACCAAGACTAGCGCTGTACTATTATGAACTGCTCCATCTATATAGTGATCTAAATATTTTTATATTAGTTTACGGAGGAAGTACTACTGTTCTAGGTAGGTATGGGCTCCCGTGACTTGGGTGGGAGTGGGATGCATGCTCGCTCAATTTGTGTCCGTACGTACAGGTTCCTACTGTTTCGACCAGCACATAGATCCATGCATGTGACGTGCAACCTCATTGTATATGTGGCGGACACTTTTCTGGCGCGAAGCGCCTCCATCGCCACCATGAGATTATTATATGTGGTTGTTTGGAAATTTTAGCTTCTAATTTTAACAAAATGTGTTTTAGTGAAGTATGGAGTGGGATTTATTTCGAGAACCACGTTTACTGATAATTTTCTTAGAAATATAAGAATGCAACAAAATCTTGCTTGTGCCAGAATGGTAAACCCGTGAGCAAGAGATAGGCTAAACTGGTTTATATAAATGCTTATAACTATCGTTTTTCCACAAACTTATTTTTTCAGTTTTACAACAACTACGTTTTTCTTATCCTTCTGTTTGTTATGCTAACCAAACAAAGTTTCTTTTGAATAATACGAGTGTATTGCCTTAGTAGCAGGGGCACCGAAACCATGTCTCAGGCTGTATTTCGACTTCTCGTGCGGTTATTTTTATTGCACTCGTGACTTGGTTGTTCGCTTTGCGGTTTTCTGTTTGCTTTTTTATGGGGTACACGTTTTTGTCGGGTTTTACTGTTTTTTCTCTGGTTCATTTTTTCCTCTTATTTCTATTTTTCTTACGTTTTCTATTTTTGATAACTACAACTTCTTAAAATACATGCTTCTGTAAGTTATATGGATATTTCTTAAAGAGAAAAGTTCATTTTACTACCCTGAAAAAAAGGTTGGTTCACATAACCCCCTGATCATTTTTTCTGCTCCTTTAACCCCCTAACCTATCCAATACCGTGTAAAAATAGCCTTGGGTGGGTTTGTTTAAGTGGTTTGCTGACGTGTATGTGGTCAAAGCGGTTTGTTGACCAGTAGGGCTCTGTCGTCATGTGAAGAGGGCAGCCGGCGCTCAGTCCTCGTCCTCGCCCGCCTATGGTGGGTTCTCCCCCTGGCCGGCTGCCCCAGCTGCGCCATGGCCGACCACGTTGTCGTGGGCTTCGAGGACGACCTCCAAAGTCTACTTCCCGGCCACCACTTCTCCGGTCATGCTCTCCTACGGCCCGGTTCCCCTTCCTTCGATGACAAGCCCCAGGGCCCTGCCTCCGTACATTTTTAAATTTGTAAACACTTTTTAATTGCACGTACATTTTTCTATATGCATGATCAACTTTTAACTATTCGAACATTTATAGAAAATATGGGCACTTTTGTAGACCCATGCACACTTTTTTAGAAATACATGAACATTTTATTTTTGGTATGTGTGAATATTGTTTCTATAACACATGAATAATTTTACTTCTAGTATAATACAACTATATATAAATTAGTGCTGTAAAAAAGATGGTGCTTGCGACGAGATAATTTTCTATTTGTTACTATTTGCGTTAAATTGTCTGCATATCGCGCAAGGCGAATGTTGGTTTGCCAACCCAACTGCCACAGGGGGTCGTTTTTTGAAAGGTTATCTCTACTTCTAATGGAGCAGTTGGTAGTCTCGCTTTTAGATTTTTTTTCGTCCCACCACTTTCGTCCGGTTTTTTTCGTAGGTTAACCGTCGTAGATTTTTTTCGTCGCCTCCCCCACTTCATCGGTTTATTTTTACTTCACCCTCTCACACAACGAAAAAAACTGAACGGATCAGAACTTTCCATACTGATGCAAATTATTTAGTAATGTCTTTATGTAAAAGAATCAATCACAATCAATCTCTAAAGATTAAATCTAAATTAATTAATCTTCATAATGTTTGTTTCCTTCCGAATCACGTCCATAACTTTCCTTCCTTATTTGGGCAGAAACTGTTTGGTAGCAGAGATTAGGAAGCTTCCTATGAGTGTAGTAATAGGAAGTATTCTTTTTCTTGATGATTCGTTTCCATGCATGATGATAGTAAATTAGGCCAACATTCACCACTATTTATCAACGTCATCAATCGTATCCATTCCTACCAGTTTTAAGAGAATCTGCTCGCTATGTCTTTTTTAAGAGGATCCGCTCGCTAAGTCGTCGTCGCACGTTATTTTCATAAGCAATTCCTCTAAAAAAGGCGTGGGTATTGGTAGTTGAACGCCCGCTAGATTTTACGCCTGTCCCATCCTCGCGCTGTGCCGCCGCCACCCGCCGAATTTCCAGCCGCCCGAGCCCGTTAACTTCGCCAGCCATCGGGTCGACTGCCCCCGCCCCAAACCCCCATCCCCGAGCACTAGCTATCGCCGCGTTGCCGCCCCAAGCTCCACGCCACCGGGAACGAATCAAGCGTCGTCCCGACACCGCCGTCGCCGGCCCAGCACCTCCAGCCTTGCATGGACAGCTTCAATGTGCAGTCTCCCTTGCTGCCTCACCTTCTGCTAGCGCATGTAGCGGCGGGGTTGGACGCGTGCGTGCTTGCTAGCTTGCTCTCCGTGCGTACGTACTTGCTCTGCGTGCGTTGCACCGGCCAATGCGCATGATGCGTGTATGCCTGCTTTTCTGTATGTGTATGCCAGCGTGATGCGTGTGTGCGTTGCTGTGTGTGTATGATATAGATGGCCCGAGTGTGTGCATGCTGTGCTCTGCTCTTTGCTGATCTATGTGTTGGTGCTCCTGCTATATGTTCATGCCATACAAATGAAATTTCTGTTAATCTTCTGACATGTTGAGTTGGTTCTATCTGTCTTCTGAGGGGGTGAATGCAAAGCAGTCTATTAAGCCAGGCACTATTGCTGAGCTAAATTGACAAAAAAAATATTGGCAGCCATAGTTGTAGTTTAAGTAGTAGCGAGTTGTCTGATATGTATAAAGAGCCCGTTGCAACTGAGCCCGTTGCTAAATTGACAAAAAAGGTTGCCAGTGTCACTTGATATGTATGAGAATATTAAATGTATTATTAACATGATTAATATTGAACTCTTAAAGTTAATGTGGCCCGTTTGCAACGCACGGGCGTTCTTCTAGTTGATCTAGTTTACCGGTTTTTGGAAGGTTCTAAAAGTTTCTCATTTCGTTTTCCATTTTTCTTTCTTTTGTATTGTTTTCTCTAAAAGTATTCTTGTCATTTTTATTTCATTTTTATATCTCTCATGTTTGCTTTTTTTCTTTTCTTTTTTTCCTTATTAGTTTTCTAAAAAATAAAAATTACACTGCTTTTTAAATATGTTCAAAATTTTAAGAAAGGTTCACGTATGCCAGAATATAATTTCTAAACATTATCCACAAAACTTTGAAAAAAGTAGGTTTTGTAAATTTTGAGAACACTTTTAATTTTTTTAACATTCTTTCAAATTTAAATCTATTTGAACTTTGCTAGCCCAGTTTTTAGAAAAAAAAACATTGAAAAATCAAAGACAAGAAAATTGAGCGAAAGAAAATTGATCCAAAAAATTATTTTGGGAATGAGCATCCATGCCAAATGGTCCGGCCAATGAGGAACACTTTGTTTGTTTTCCCAGTAAGCCGTCTCCGCAACAAGTGAGGTATAGGGGCGGGGCCTCCTACTACGCACCTTAAGCGGCAAAATGCTGGGAAAATGCGCACCAGGGGCCGACCCAATAGCAGTCGCTTTCCTTGCTACGCTAGCCAGCCTTGCTCGTATTTTTTTTCTCGCTCGATCATCTAAAGGCACCTCCACTTGTTGGTTCACTAGAAAGCCGACGACAGTTTTCTTATAGACTTTAAGAAGTTCACAAATTCGAAAATGCTCATGGATTTAAAAAAATTACAATGCGTATAGATTTTTAAAAAAGTTGATTAATTTTAGAAAATCATGAATCTAGGAAATATTTTAAATTTTAAAAATATTCACAATTTTCAGAAAAATGTGAACTAAAAAATTCTTAAATTTTGAATAAATGTTCTAGAATTTTAGAAATTAAAAGAAAATGCTCCTTTAAGGAAAGCTTGTGGCGAGCCATCATTTCCTTTTGAGTAAATGCCAAGCTGCTCCATGGCATAGTATTTCTCCTCAAAGCGAGTCGCCCTTTTCTTCACGGTGTCCAAGTGCTCCATAAGCCATCATGACTCAGAGAGCGGCAATACACCTCGGTGGCCTCTAGGTTGCGCGCGTCAAGGAGTCGGGGTCTCATCAGGCCACACGTCATGCTCCACCTTAAATCAGCGAACCACCTCTTCCCCACCTTCAAAAGGGCATATGGTAAGACTTGTCCTTATCCAAGTTCACTAACGACTTCATGAAATAGGTCTGGTCCTTGAGAATCAGAAGGAGGTGCACGGGCTTCGACATGGCCTCTACCTGAAATGCCAGGTGAGCCCAATGAGCCCAAGGGTCACAACAAGGTAGCAAGCCATATATGTATGAAGACAAGCACTCACCAAGTGGAGAGCTAGAAGCCGGTCACCCAAGGCATGTTCTATCGTATCAATTTGGGCCATGATCTACTTTTCAGTCGAAACGACACGCTCTCCACCTAGACAAGCTGCGACAAGTTAGGTTTGACAAGTTATCAAATGAAGGAAGCTTAACAAGGAGAGGCCCATCCTGGACGCCTTCTCATTTGGAGCAGCCTCTTAAGGAAGGATGGAGTCGAGAAGCTCATTCTCATCGTCGTCAGTCACCACTATCTCCCGAGGCGCCAGCTCGAAGGAGCTCCCCACCAGCTTGATAAATACATGAATATAAAAATAATAATATGTGACCACTTTTTACAGTTGCATGAACATTTACTAAAATTACGTAAATATTTTAAAAATATGGGAACACTTTTTAGTTACATGAAAGTTTTTTAATGCACAAGCAATTTTTAATTATATGATTTTTTAGAAAATATGGAAACTTTTTAAATACACAAACTTTTTTATAATTACTCGAATTTTCTTTTGATATGTGCCAATATTTTTTATAATACATGAATATTTTTACTTCTTTTTGGTGAACACACTGTATATAAAATTAGTTGTATGAAAAAAATGAAATAAATTGTACCTTTTTTATATAAAAACTATGGACGGATCTCAAACTTTCACCCAAACAACAGGGCGGGGCTGGGCTGGGATCGGGAGGTAGGTGATAAGCAAAAAAGTTAAGAATCCCTCATCTTGTAAGTGCACAGTCATCCTACAGCTAAAAGAAAAAAACATGGTCATCCACATCGTCTTCGGCAGGCGGTAGAGCGCACAATTCTAGAGGTTGATTGGTTTGCAACCAACATTTGACAAAATCAAAAGTTACCAACAATTGACAATCTTTTGTGAGATTGGAAACGAAAATTGCTATGCAGCCAATCTATAGCCAACATTTGGCAGTTGCCAAAATTTGGCATCAACGCAATAAGCCTCTTAGTTTCCCGACGGGCGGAACCAGGACAAGCGTTGTATTATTATGAACTACCCAGATAGATACTACTCCCCTGTAAAGAAATCTAAGAGTGTTTAGATCAAACGCTCATGTATTTCTTTACCCAGGGAGTATTGTACTAGGTTTTTTTTGTGAGGATCCGGGAGTACTGTACTAGGTAGGTAGGGGCTCTCGTGCCTGCATATTTTATTGTATTTGTGATGCTTATTTTCTTTCTTACCAACATATTGCCGGTCTGCTAATGAGTTCCTTCATGCATCCATCAGCATTATCTTGGTTCCCTGTAGGAGTTGATTGAACGTCTGTAATAAGCAATTTCACTCATAAGTTTGAGTCCCTCGACCAAAACCCAAGTTGAATTGCAAGTTTCCAGCATGACATTCGTACACCCGAACCGTCAATCTGAACGGTTCAAACTTTGGCCGTTTATGCTCCACCCAAGGTATGTCGTTGCAATTCTGTGCGGGAGTGTGGAGATGGTGCATGCACCATATGTAGACCATACATGGGTGGCGCCCACCAGCAATACAAGTTCGCAAAATTATAATATGATGCAAGGAGGGATCGTGAAAGTGGTGTGATCGACTGTGATGAACAACCTCATCGCCTTGGGATTGATCACCTTCATCGTGAATAGGTGGACAATATGACCACCATCAACGATAATGGTGAAGAGAAATGGCAACACGGATAGGTCGCCCGAATATAATAGGATTCAATTTGTCTCTCCCGTTGTAACGCACGGGCCCTTTACTAGTCATTATTAATGGAGATTTGTGATTTGAAAGTTTGATGGTATATTATATATTGTGTATCGGAATACCTGATTTTTTATTTCAAGATTATGCACATAGTCTCAACTTGCCCAGGCTCCACAAAAATTCTGGCTCCGCCACAGGCGCGAGCGCCTCCCGGCGGCGCAGTCTTGTTCTAGGGTCTCGAGCGAGAGCGAGATGGGGGAAAAACGACGGGTGCTGGTCCGTATCAGATACCGGCCCGTTACGTGTGTAATATGGAAAACACGTGTAAAAGTTACGGCCCAAAACGACGAACCAATTGGCTAACTAAAAGGGGCCCGGTTTTTTGGTTACGGGGGAGTATTTTACAGCTGTAAAACGACGTTCCAAGCGGGCCAAAAATTAAACAAACCCCTCATATAAAGATGACTACACTACACAATGACCTAAAGATCCAACTGACCACACTACACAATGACCTAAAGATCAATATTAAAAGAAGAGAGCTAGTCATGTAGTGCATGATAATTTTGATTAATGAATCTTAACAATAACAAATTGCACTAGGATAGACTCGCGCTGTTGGTCTGGTCCTGGTCAGACAACTCACATAAATAAATAAAAGAGAAAAGTATACTTTTTGTCTCTCAACTCTTGGTGAAGTCTAGATTTGGTCCCTCAACTTTAAAACCGGACAACTTGCACCCTCAACTACCAAAACTGGACAAGGTTCGTCCCTGGCCTCGGTTTTGACCGGTTTTGGTGTTGACTCACCCTGGTTTTGACCCATGCTCAGTTAGATTCCTGTAAAAAAAAATTATATCCGTGAACTTTTTGAAATCCAGATACACTTTTCAACTCCGCATAGTTTTTTCAAGGTCGCGTATTTTTTTCAAAAATAAACATACTTTTTTTCAAATCAGCAAACTATTCTAAAATTCACGTTTTTAACATTTACGTACCTTTTCCAAATCCCCGTTTTCCCCAAGTTTGTGTAATTTTATCAGATCCAAGTATTTTTCAAAGGCATGAACTGTTTTTGAAATTCGCATACTTATTTCAAATCCACATGCTTTTCAAAGTCCACATTTTTTTTTCAATTCCGTGTTCCATTTATAATCCATGAACTTTGTTTGAAATTCACATACTTCTTTCAAGATAAAATAATTTTTGAAATCCACATATTTTTGCGTGAAAGAAGTCCACATCCGCGTACTTTTTTCAAGTTTGCATAAAATTTTCAAATTCATGATCTCTTTCAATAAAATGTACTCGAATTTGAAAGGGTACATCAATTTAAAAAAAAATAAATGAACTTAAAAAAACTAAATGAACTTTAAAAAATACACATATTTGAAAAAGTACATGAACTTGTAAAAAGTACACAGATTTTAGAAAAGTACACAAATTTTAAAAAGGTTCACGTATTTGAGAAAAAATAACCGAATTTGAAAACATCACGTGGACTTGGAAAAGGTAGGCAAATTTGAGTCGGAACGGTCAAAACCGGGGTGGGACAGCACCAAAACCGGTCAAAACCATGACCAGGGATGAATCTTGTCCGGTTTCAGAAGTTAAGAGTGCAAGTTGTTCGGTTATGGAGTTGAGGGACCAAATCTAGACTCCGCCAAAAATTGAGAGACGAAAAGTATACTTTTCTCTAAATAAAATGTATGTCTGCATCGAGCTGCTGACTGGTACTGCAAGATACAAGAAAGTGAGTCAGGCAGCTAGCTTGGATCTGTGGAACTTGGTCTGTCTAACTCCATTTTCATTTGAAGCACCTAGCTAGCTCCTGGGCTGGGTGCTGTAGCTCGTCTCCTGGAAGGAAAGGAAGGAGAAAGCCAACCCATTAGACGTCAACGAAATGAGTCAAGACATGGTAAGCAACTGTTTTTGCTATGATCATCATTTGCCTTAGGACAGAGTCGTGCCTCTCTACTCTACTCCCTTCAGTCTTGCCAAAATCCAAATTCACATCCATGAGGATTTGAACCCGGGCGGCTGGGTCGTACATCCACTCCCCTAACCGAGTGAGCTAGGCTCACTCCTTTGTTGATGAGATTTTGGAGGTGGTCGAAATAGTCCGTGCCATTGAGTTAGTTTTTGGGTCATTTGCAACTGACATGTACTTCCTCCGTTCCTAAATATAGAAGTCTTTTTAGATATTCAAATAAAGGACTACATACTGAGCAAAATGAGTGAATCTACACTCTAAAGTATGTCTATATACATCCGTATGTAGTATTTTAAACTCTAAAAAGACTTATATTTAGGAACGGAGGGAGTGCCAGAAATGAAAAAACAGAATGTGAGAACAACTACTTAGACAATACCTGTAATCAACATAAGAAGTATGAACATCAACATGAATGTCTTCTTAGATCTGAACCTTCTTAGGATGATTAATTTGTAACTTACAACAGCTATACTCATTGAAGGTTAATGGTCAGCATGAATCGTTGAAGGGACAGGTAGAAGTTTGGAATTCCACAATAATGACCTGGTCACATGACGCAAGAGACTTGTGGAAAAAATCCAAAGATAACAATGATCTGCATCGAGTTACTTGTATCATTGGTTGCTGGTATCCTACTACTCCTCGCCTGCTTTGGGTCCCGCCGTCGCCGAAGCAGAAATTGGTTCCTCCAGAAAGGTGTCCTAGGTGCCTACACCGTGTCCTTCTCGTTGGCAACGTACACACTTGGTTCCATGCAATCTTCTGAGGTGAAGAGCAGGATGTATCCTGTTTGGGCCTTATCTCTGTTTATGCTTCATGCTTGTACCGACTCTATGACAGCTTATAGTCTCGATGACAACATACAAGTAACAAGACTCAATTACCAGGCTTTTATGTACCATACATACGTGGTGTTACTTTTCACCACCGTGCAGACGAAGAGCAACTACATCCTAGCACTTGCTTATATATCTTTCATTGCTGTCACAAGATATTTACGGAGACTTGCAGTGTGTCATCTCGCAGCCTACTCATGGAACTTGAACAAAACTGTTGCTGATTACATGTATGGTCAGCAAAACGGGAGGGTATTTGATCCAGCCACCATGGAAGGCTGCAATTACCTAGTTGACTGGCCCATTAGCGAATCCAAGTTTGATGCTTCAACATCATATGGAACACAATTAACAGTGGGGGATCATGATGAAGTCATTACCATTGAGAAGATATGGGTCAAGTCACTAGGCCCAGAGCTAAAAGATGCATGCCTTTCCTTCTCTCTTTTCCATCTGCTAAGAAGGCGCTTCTTTGGGTTTGCCTGCGACGAGTCCAAAGGCAGGACACATGAGTTTATCTTCAAAGGGCTTCTAACTGATGGTGCCACAGACTACAACAGGGTGTTCAAGGTGATTGAGGTTGAGTTGGCCTATATGTATGATTTCTTCTTCACCAAGTATGCTGTCATTTATTATAGATGATGTTGTTATCACGTTAGTGATACTTACATCCACTGCTTTGCTTGAATTCGTAGAGCTGTTATATTACTGGACGGGTATTTGGGGCAGAGTATCCTTTGCTTGTCAGTCTATCAGAGAACAAGCAAGATTCAGTAGAACGAACTCGCAGACAAAGAAAACAAGGACAAGGGGAAGCTGGGTCATGGGATTAAAGGGATTGCTTGCCAATATTGGTGTGTCACGTGCATCAAACAACCACTACTGTCTACTGGCAGCACAAGCTTGGCCAGTACTCATTACTTGATTCTGTCAGTTGCAATCCTAGGCCATCAGCAGATACACTCTCTCTCCGAACGCGCATGATAATGCTAGTTTGGAGAGTTTGTTATCTTTCCAACTTCATGCTCAACCATCGCCAAAATGAGCAGGCATTCAGGGCCCGAAGGAGAACTTGGAAATCTGTGGAGTTGCCTGATGAAGTAAAGAAGGCGGTTATCTGCTCCCTAAAACGTACCAGTGGTACACTAAGCAATGGGAAATCCTCCTTACGATTCAATGGAGCACATGACCTCTTATGGGCTTGCAAGTGGGAATTGCACCCGGATCCAAGCTGGTCCCAGAGAAAACAGAATCAGACACACATTATTTTGACTTGGCACATTGCAACATGGTACTGTGAGATGGCAACACTTTCTGAAGATAGGGCAACAAAACCTGATGTATGTACTGTTAGCATTGCCACAAAACTGTCAAAATATTGTGCGTACTTGGTGGTCTCTGTACCAAAGCTTCTTCCTGGGCATCACTATGATACGAGAAGCAAATTTGATGCAGCCATAGTAGAAGCCATTAAACTCCCGCCAGAGTCAACGAGCATGTACGAGGCCATGAAGAGATTAAAGTTACCACAGGAACCAAAGACCATCTTTGAGAGCGGTGTGAAACTGGGGAAGCAACTGGAGGAAATGGAAGAGGGCGCCCGGTGGCAGGTGATGGCTGGTTTCTGGGCTGAGATGCTGCTCTACCTCGCGCCATCAGATAATGTCAATGAGCACATCGAGCAGCTCACGCAAGGCGGCGAGTTTATCACCCATCTGTGGGCTTTGCTCTCTCACGCGGGCATCCTTGAGAGGGACGAGGAGCATCAAGCTGGGGAGGCGTGTGACCAACACCGCGTGGATAGTTTCGTTCCCACTGCTTCCTGTTTCTGTCAGTGTGAGTGTGTTTAATTTCTGCTTGTCGTAATTAGCGGCATGTGCCGCTGTTTGTGTTTGATACATGGACGTTGTGATTGGTTTGTCTGTGGCATGCGATAGGTCTGTAAGTCTGAATTTAACTGAATTGTCTGTATTTTCTTGACTGATCGATTGCATCTATCGATCCTGGTGTAATAGAATGTGACTATTTGTGGATTCAGTGACTGTCAAATAAGTACACTAAGTGTCTGCCTTTTTTTTTTCTTTTCAAATGGAGACCTGTTATGATCTGGTTGCACAGAATGGTGCTTTGTAGGCCTAACCAATTACCACTGCAGATATATTGTTTTGTGTAACTTCATTCCTAAAGGAGCTTCTGAACTTGTGTTGACTGTAGGCATGTAGGTAGAGTGAAGGTGGAGCAAAGGACTCGATGAATCAGGCCTTTCCACAGAAGACTTTTGAGCTGGTTCTCAGGTAGGTGTCATTAATCCTTCTCCTGCTGTGAGAAATCTAGCTATATATCTGTTCGAAAGCTCGATCCGTGGCCCGCTGATTCGAACAAGATCACTAATTTGTCTGTCAGTACCGTCTAATGCTCGCTAACCGCTTACTTGTGTTGTCCATGACAGTCGCAGGTACCACCCGTGGCAGCAGCTGAACACCTACCAAGAAGAGCACCTGGAAGAGGAGGGAGTACCAGAAACAACACCTGTTCGATACATCAGCTCAGCTCACAGAAGGCCGTTAAATCCTGCGCCGTTTATTGTAGCACAACACCCAAACTCAGAAGGTGTAGTAAGTAGGAGTAATATTCGACAGACGAAACTGGTCGAAGAAACCGGAGGCAGCCACCCTTGTGACTAGCCTGTTAATTTGGCGTAGCTTGGTTTCCTTCATCTGATTTCTGGGTCTACTGTAGCTGCTACTGCTGCTGCTGTTGCGTGTTGTGTGCCTGTGTTGTACTGTACTTGATACATTTGTTCTCTTTGAGCTGATCATGGCATAGAATTCTTAGATTTGCTAATGAGTTTCAGTTGGCATTTCATGTTTTGGGGTCCTTATTTCCTCTCCAGTTTGCTTCGGTTTGTATATGATTACAGCTCTTCTCGTTCGACAACATATGGCGACACGATCGCCACTTTTTCTGGAGACAAAATCAGAGTTTCAGCCGGCCGCTGGTTGAGAGGCTCGTTCTGAGCGAGTAATACCGTTCAGACCGTGACCGATGGATGGCGTCGGAAGTAGAACAAGTACGTTTCTCCTCTTTTCACTGAATTTTACTATGTTCAAAAAAATATACGGAAAATAAGGATCTCTTTTTACATGTAGCAGGAAAAAAACGCGCAAAAATACAAATTTTGTTTTGATGCCTGCTGCATTCACACAAAAAAATAATCTTGGGCACAAGGCAGTGCGCCAAGGAGAGCTCTTATTTGACTTTTCTAATACTTGAAATTTGTATTTAAAACACTAAACATTTTATAAAGAATTATGATAATGTTTTTAAAAACAAATAAGCTCAATTTACAAAATTATTATTTCTAAACTAAAATAAATAGGAAATATGACAGAAAATAAGAAGGCAAAAAGCTGGTAAAACCGATATATAGGAAAACAATAAAAAGGCCGGATTCCCAAACTGGTTTCTTGTATAAGCTGAAGTCCATAGGCGGGACAATTTAGCTCGCTAGCTCACTCTGTCTTCTAGCATCGGTTGTGACATACAGGAGGATTTTCCAGCGGAGCTATATCTCGGTTACTACGAGACGGTAGGCGACCGCTAAATGGCCTGGCCCAGTATGGCCGGTTTTGGAAATCTTCTATTCCCGGTTTTAGAAGTATCCACGTATTCTTTTAATTTTTCCAGTTTCCAGTGCTTTTTATTTTTATTTTTTCAACAAATGTCTAATTTTTTTAATACATGTTGAACATTTTTCGTATACATGTGGAACGTTTTTTCATACATATTGAATATTTTTCAAATATGTGATCTATATATTTTTTGAAATACATGTTAAACGAATTTCAAATACATATTAAAGTTTTTTAATGGCATGAAGCATATTGCTAAAACTATGCAAACATTGTTTTATATTGTATAAACATTTTTTTAAATGTGACCAACATATTTTTGAAATGCTTGAGCCTATTTTGGAAACACGTGAATATTTTTCAAAATATTAGCTACATTTTTTGAATTGTAAAAAACGTTTTTTCAATGACACAAGCCTTTTTTATATTGTATAAATATTTTTAAGAAAACACATAAATATTATTTGGAAACGTGTGAATATTTTTAAATGTCAAAAGTATATTTCTTAATGCAATCAACTATTCTAAACATTTTAGTAAATTAATTTCTGAAATATATGTACCTATAATACTTTAAAATATAAGCAAAATAAATAAATAAAATGTTAAGAAAACACACCTACCTAACAAGCCCACGCGCCCAGATTTGCGACCGCTAAGTTGACAGCAAGTCCGTTACCGTCACGAGCGACAAATTCATGTGTCCTCAGTCCCATTGTTTGTTTTCCCTAAAAAAAAATCCCATTGTTTGCAATCGGTATTGCCAAATATACGGAGATACTTGGGATACGCGTATGCTAGCAAGCATTTCATGGAACTTGAACAAAAATGACTGATGATTACATGCGTGAGAATGGCAAAGATAATAGGAGTGCATCATTTGATCCAGCCAGCCATCATGGACGGCCGGAATCACCCGGGTGACTGCTGGCCCCTCAGCAAATCCAAATTTGACGATGCTTCGACATCAAATGCAACACAATTATAACACTTTAACAAAAGCAAAATCCCTCTCTCTCTCTCTCAAAATAAAATAAAATATGGCGGTGCAAGGACAAGTCAGTAGGCTTAGATGCTCCTTTGGATTTGCCTGTGATGAAATCAAAAGACAGGGCACCATTTTTTTCTTTCTTTGAATGGCTTCTATCGGAGAACAAATTAGAATTGCTCTTCTGCATTAAACACTCGCTTGTGCTCTACTCATGTGTAAGGAACTGGTTATAGTCTCTCGATTACTGGCTTCGCACAGAGAATTCGATTACAGAGTAGCCATTACAAGAGGAACGAGTACTGGAAAAGGGGAAAGGAGAGAGATGGAGGTAGGAGAAGGAGCCGCCGTGCCGTTCGGTGCCGTGATCCACTGGATGGGTCTGTCGTTGCTTCCCCTCCAGCTGTTTGTAGCTCCTAGCAGTCTAATGGTGCCCGGCCAGGCCCAGCCTATGTGATATCCAAGAGCCAGCCCAAGTACATGTATAGCTAGGGAAGGTCCCTGACATCCCTCCCTCCTTGAAATGCGGCTTGACCCCAAGCCGCCGACGCCACCAAAAACCACCCGGATCTCATTTCGCTCGATGTTCCTGGCCTTGGTCGGAGTCGGGGTAGACTTCAACGAGGGAGAAGTAATGGTTGTGGCTGAATGAAACCCAGTCGAAGGTGTCGAGGGCGTAGCCATTGTCAGTACAGCCGTGGTCGAAACCGAGGTAGTACTCTTGGTTGGCATAGCCTTGCGCGATGACAGCAGCAACAATGATGATGCCCCTCCCTCCTTGAGGAACCGCTCGCCGAGTGAATTCTAGTAACAGCAACAATGCAAGCTCTCCAGGATCCCAAGATGTGCCCAGTTAGTCGATGCTCACGTCAGACCCCAACTTCAAACAGCTGCTGGAACTAGCTAGGCAAGCCACGGAGAATCTTGCTGATGTGTTGTTGCACTTGCACCAAGGTCGCAACCCAGCTACAGAACATCACTGTTTTCTGGCCAGGGAAGATTGCACACAACATAGGATCAGCAACACCTGATGACAGCAGGTAGCCAGCCCAAGTATCAATATGGAGAATTGGCAATCTTGTAGCTGAACTAGCAGTTGCAAACACCACTGAGTTGCTCTGAAACTCATAGGAACACAGGACCTGCGTTATCTGTCGACTTCCGCTGACAGTATGGTCACTCCACTTTAATTTCCATTGACTCAAATATTTTTGGTGCACTGACAAGCTCATAAGTGGAATCTTCCTTTGCAATTTGTCACCCATTGAAATACTACACACAGTAGCATGCTCCAGTATGTGATGCTCGGACATGGGTTTTGCACACATGGTTTCTAGTCGTACCCAACTTCCTGGCTGCTCGTCAATAACTAGAAATAGGTCCTCCCAATATTCCACTGAACCCAGATCCTGGGCAGATGCAAACACAAATTGCTAACACTGGAACATAATTTATCAGGGAGCACCGTTTTGGGTAGTTCTGACTGCACACGTACTGCTCGACAATCATAGGCAAAATGTTGTAGCTTCGACTAAACATTGTTCTGACTGAACCCAAACCTTAGTTGTACACCTTGAGCACAAAGTTCATACGAAGACTGCACAAAGCAGACTAGTTCATATGGCCCAAGTTGTCGAGATACATGCATGCTCTGAAATACATGTGCACCCGTAATAGCAAGACAAGAATGATGATGTTCAGGAGCAATAGCAATAGAACATGTACAGATTTCCAAAAGCCATTGTTTACTTGCGAGTACCCGTATATATTTTCCAAGTAGACTGAACCACCGTCCCCATGCATTGCCAATGTGTAAGCTAATTGAAGCAGAACCACTCCATGAAAATTTCCAGTGCACTGACGTAGGCATAACCCAATTTGGTCCTTGTATTTCTATTCGACAATTGCAAGAACAAGATGGCCATCGTAGCTTCAGGTGTACATTTTTTTTGACTGAACCTGAATAGCAGATATGCATCTTGAACACAAAATTCATGAGAGGACTGCACTGAAAAGATAATTGACCAACCTTCTACAACACTCAGGTACAGACCACAAATAATTTGCATTATTGGCTGACTCGCAATAGGAATATCTCTGGGCGCAATGGGAATCCAGCAAGTAACTTCTCAAAAGGACATGGTTTAAGTTGCACACTTGGCAAATGCCTCAAGGATGCTCCCATAGAATTCAGCTCACAAAATAAATACTGCATCACATATGTAACCTGTGGCAGTAGACCGGTGTGCTTCAGAATCACTTCTTCAGGAGAGCAAGCAAATGACGTCCATGGCATAAGGTAGGGCCTGCTAGCAGATGTTTTTCTAGGCCTTTTTCACTATTCTGACCCTTTCACCGAACTTTGTCACAAAATGAACTCGACGCGAAAGTATTTCATGATCTGACCCTTTTCGCAATGCCATAGCCCGCGGCGTTTCTATCCAACATAAAAACGCCGAGCTAGCTAGCGTTTTTGACCAAAGAAGAAACGTCAAAGTTGCTCGGCGTTTTTCACCAAGTAAGCAACGCCAAAGTTCATGGCATTTGTGACCAAGTAAGAAACGCCAAAAGGCTTGGCGTTTAGGCCCTGGTTATGAAGCCGTTTTTTACCTTGGCATTTCTACGAAGGCTGGAAACATCGCCGACCTTGGCGTTTCTAGCCTGGCGTCTCTGGCGGCTGAGGAGAAAGACCCCGACGGGGCAGCGGGTGGGCTGGGTGCCAGCGAAGAAACGCCAAGCCCTATGGCGTTTCTTACCTGGTCCGCAACGCTAGCTATCTCGGCGTTTCTTATTTGGACAAGAACGCTAGCTAGCTCGGCGTTTTCATTTTGGGCAGAAACGCCGCGGGCTATGGCGTTGCTAAAAAGGTCAGATCGTGAAATAGTTTCATATCGAGTTCACTTTGTGACAAAGTTTGCTGAAAGGGTCATAATAATGATTTCGGCCGTTTTTCTATTGGAACTGAGTGTCCATGCAACTTTCCATTGGGAATGTTTAGAGCAACTAGGGAAAACAGATAGAGGGTTGATTTTCACTCTCTTTGACCCAGCCTCACAACAATTGCTTAGCTCAGTGGGAACCAAAGAAGTGAGCTGTCTTTGTTCAATGATGTTAGCTAGAGCAGAACAAAGCACTAGCTCACACTGTATTAACTGAGAACCAAAACTGCTCACCGTGTTCCCAGCACTGTGTTTCTTCACACTCCGAAGCTGATGTACAACCAAAGGAACTAGACCAGAATGATGCATTTCAAGAGCAAGAATAATGGTGCATGTGCCGAGTTCCAAAGGACACTGTTTATCATCAGAAAATAGCTTGGCATGCTTACTGGGGCATGAACCAACACTGCTCTCGCTGCCGTGTGCAATGTCTCTCCAAAGTGATGGCCACGGCATCAGACGTATCCGTAGTCCTTGGTGTCTTGGGGGTGGCAAGTCCAGGTCATGGTCCATGGACAACTGCATTCGTTTGATGGCTGAAACCTCGTTTTTCACAAGGTTGGAGGTGTCGAAGTTGGAGCTGGGCCACACCGGCGACCTGGTGAATGCCAACGCGGTGGGCACGTTACCGTCGATGGCAACAACCTCATGACCTGCGCCACGCACCTTGAGGGAAGCAAGCTCCGGAGTGGCGTCGTCGTGGACAGGTCCCAAACCATTGGCGACATGAACGATGGTGACGAGGGCAGGCTGGAGGTCGACTGCGGGTACGTGGAAGATGACAGTGGCGACATCTCGGACCTTGTTGATGCTGCCGTGAGCGACAACTTGATTCAAGCAATCGGTCGAACAGGTCACAGGCGCCGCCATGATGCAATCAGGGGCCGCCTTGTGGATGACCTCTAGGACCGAGATGGGGTCGATCATGGGCTCGAGGTGGACGGCAGTGGCGACGTCATGGACCTCGTCGATGCTGTCGATGGTGTCAACCTGGGTCGAGCACTCCATCGAACAGGTGACGGGCACCATCACGATGCATGCAGGGGCTCCATCATGGGTGACCGTGGGAATCTCTTGGGACTTGGTGGTGGAGCAGGAGACTTCATGGACGGGCGCCGATGAGGCATGCGTCGTGGTTGAGGCTGCTGGATCGACAAGCGGGTGGCTATGGAAGGGTCACTCACCCGTGAAACACCCAACGTGGCGCTCATCTCCTCTGCCTTAGCGCATAATCTCTCGAGATACCACAACAACTGCTCCTTGGCAGCCATGGCATCCCACTCCGGTGTTAAGTTGGCAGGCATGGCGTCGTCGCCGGTGGAACGGATGAATCAGTGTGGAAGAAAAATTGGGGAAAATTGGGTGGTGGGAAGGTGGTGTACTGGCTCTGAATACCAGATGTAAGGAACTGGTTATAGTCTCTCGATTACTGTCTTCGCACAGAGGATTCGGTTACAGAGTAGCCATTACAAGAGGAACAAGTACTGGAAAAGGGGAAGGGAGAGAGATGGAGGTAGGAGAAGGAGCCGCCGTGCCGTTCGGTGCCGTGATCCACTGGATGGGTCTGTCGTTGCTTCCCCTCCAGCTGTTTGTAGCTCCTAGCAGTCTGATGGTGCCCGGACAGGCCCAGCCTATGTGATACCCAAGAGCCAGCCCAAGTACATGTATAGCTAGGGAAGGTCCCTGACATCCCTCCCTCCTTGAAATGCGGCTTGACCCCAAGCCGCCGACGCCAACAAAAACCACCCGGATCTCATTTCGCTCGATGTTCCTGGCCTTGGTCGGAGTCGGGGTAGACTTCAACGAGGGAGAAGTAATTGTTGTGGCTGAATGAAACCCAGTCGAAGGTGTCGAGGGCGTAGCCATTGTTAGTACGGCCATGGTCGAAACCGAGGTAGTACTCTTGGTTGGCATAGCCTTGCGCGATGACAGCAGCAACAATGATGATGCCCCTCCCTCCTTGAGGAACCGCTCGCCGAGTGAATTCTAGTAACAGCAACAATGCAAGCTCTCCAGGATCCCAAGATGTGCCCAGTTGGTTGATGCTCACGTCAGACCCCAACTTCAAACAGCTGCTGGAACTAGCTAGGCAAGCCACGGAGAATCTTGCTGATGTGTTGTTGCACTTGCACCAAGGTCGCAACCCAGCTACAGAACATCATTGTTTTCTGGCCAGGGAAGATTGCACACAACATAGGATCAGCAACACCTGATGACAGCAGGTAGCCAGCCCAAGTATCAATATGAAGAATTGGCAATCTTGTAGCTGAACTAGCAGTTGCAAACACCACTGAGTTGCTCTGAAATTCATAGGAACACACGACCTGCGTTATCTGTCGACTTCCGCTGACAGTATGATCACTCCACTTTAATTTCCATTGACTCAAATGTTTTTGGTGCACTGACAAGCTCATAAGTCGAATCTTCCTTTGCAATTTGTCACCCATTGAAATACTACACACAGTAGCATGCTCCAGTATGTGATGCTCGGACATGGGTTTTGCATACATGGTTTCTAGTAGTATCCAACTTCCTGGACTGCTCGTTAGTAACTAGAAATAGGTCCTCCCAATATTCCACTGAACCCAGATCCTGGGCAGATGTAATTGCATGCAAACACAAATTGCTAACACTAGAATATAATTTATCAGGGAGCACCGTTTTGGGTAGTTCTGACTGCACACGTACTGCTCGACAATCATAGGCAAAATGTTGTAGCTTCGACTGAACATTGTTCTGACTGACCCCAAACCTCAGTTGTACATCTTGAGCACAAAGTTCATACGAAGACTGCACAAAGCAGACTAGTTCATATGGCCCAAGTTGTCGAGATACATGCATGCTCTGAAATACATGTGCACCCGTAATAGCAAGACAAGAATGATGATGTTCAGGAGCAATAGCAATAGAACATGTACAGATTTCCAAAAGCCATTGTTTACTTGCGAGTACCCGTATATATTTTCCAAGTAGACTGAACCGCCGTCCCCATGCATTGCCAATGTGTAAGCTAATTGAAGCAGAACCACTCCATGAAAATTTCCAGTGCACTGACATAGGCATAACCCAATTTGGTCCTTCTATTTCTATTCGACAATTGCAAGAACAAGATGGCCATCGTAGCTTCAGGTGTACATTTTTTTGACTGAACCTGAACAGCAGATATGCATCTTGAACACAAAATTCATGAGAGGACTGCACTAAAAAGATAATTGACCAACCTTCTACAACACTTAGGTACAGAACACAGATAATTTGCATTATTGGCTAACTCGCAATAGGAATATCTCTGGGCGCAATGGGAATCCAGCAAGTAAATTCTCAAAAGGACATGGTTTAAGTTGCACACTTGGCAAATGCCTCAAGGATGCTCCCATAGAATTCAGCTCACAAAATAAATACTGCATCACATATGTAACCTGTGGCAGCAGACCGGTGTGCTTCAGAATCACTTCTTCAGGAGAGCAAGCAAATGACGTCCATGGCATAAGGTAGGGCCTGCTAGCAGATGTTTTTCTAGGCCTTTTTCACTATTCTGACCCTTTCAGCGAACTTTGTCACAAAATGAACTCGACGCGAAAGTATTTCATGATCTGACCCTTTTAGCAACGCCATAGCCCGCGGTGTTTCTATCCAACATAAAAACGCCGAGCTAGCTAGCGTTTTTGACCAAAGAAGAAACGTCGAAGTCGGTCGGCATTTTTCACCAAGTAAGCAACGCCAAAGTTCATGGTGTTTGTGACCAAGTAAGAAACGCCAAAAGGCTTGGTGTTTAGGCCCTGGTTATGAAGCAGTTTTTTACCTTGGCGTTTCTACGAAGGCTGGAAACATCGCCAACCTTGGCGTTTCTAGCCTGGCGTCTCTGGCGGCTGAGGAGAAAGACCCCGATGGGGCAGCGGGTGGGTTGGGTGCCAGCGAACAAACGCCAAGCCCTATGGCGTTTCTTACCTGGTCCACAATGCTAGCTATCTCGGCGTTTCTTATTTGGACAAGAACGCTAGCTAGCTCGGCATTTTCATTTTTGGCAGAAACGCCGCGGGCTATGGCGTTGCTAAAAAGGTCAGATCGTGAAATAGTTTCATATTGAGTTCACTTTGTGACAAAGTTTGCTGAAAGGGTCATAATTGAAGGAAATATGCCCTAGAGGCAATAATAAAGTTATTATTTATTTCCTTATATCATGATAAATGTTTACTATTCATGCTAGAATTGTATTAACCGGAAACATAATACATGTGTGAATACATAGACAAACAGAGTGTCACTAGTATGCCTCTACTTGACTAGCTCGTTAATCAAAGATGGTTATGTTTCCTAACCATGGACAAAGAGTTGTTATTTGATTAATGGGATCACATCATTAGGTGAATGATCTGATTGACATGACCCATTCCATTAGCTTAGCACCCAATCGTTTAGTATGTTGCTATTGCTTTCTTCATGACTTATACATGTTCCTATTACTATGATATTATGCAACTCCTGTTTGCCGGAGTGTCGGTGTACTAGAGTAGGGGTACCCTAGTATCCCGAACTTGTGCACGGGCAGTCGCAGCATCCCGCGGCAAGGCTTGCCAGGTGACCGCCAAGGTCCTCCGTGGTTCCTTTGGAGCCATTCAAGGACAAAGTATCCAAGCCAAGGAGACAAGACCCCGGCAAGAGGAGCTTGCCGGGAAGGCCAACCAAGGCATCTCAAGGAACTTGCCACGACGCGCCACGCGTCCCGGCAAGGCCCGGTGAGCGACAAGCTCCCGGACGCAACAAGACAACGACCGCGGCAAGGCGCTTGCCGCGGCAAGCCACCAGTCTACGCCCGCGCTCCAGCACATCCACCAACGTGTCACTCTGGGACCCTTCCAGGCGTACGTGGCGGGAGGTTGTGCAGCCCGCGGTGCGCGGTGGCAAGCGGCACTGACAAGATTGCCATCGTGGCGAGCGGTGGCGTCCCTGACGGTCCCTTTTGCATTATTTAGGCGACACAGACGGGCATTTAATGCCCTGGTCCCCTGCCGTCAGGGTTAGGTATGATACACTATAGCAGGTAGCTGTACCAACTGCAACACCTTTCCATTTTTACCCTTGTCTAAGTTGCCACCTGTCGGTGACCCCTTGAGCATATAAAAGGAGGCCCGTGCGCAACGTAGAGGGGGGAGGCGGGAGGAAGAGAACACTCACGCTCGGTCTCGTTGGCTGCTGGGGTGTACTGTAGCACTCCGCGCTCCCGAGCAAGAGCTCAATACAAACCACAAAGCAGGAGTAGGGTTTTACGCATCCGTGCGGCCCGAACCTGGGTAAACTGCTCGTGTGCTTCGCCTCGATCCGCTCTTCGTGCGACCCTCGCCCCTGCCGAACCGAAAGGGACTCGGTCCGCCGGTCCCATAGGTGCTCGTGGATTAGTCCCCCGACATCTTTGGCGCGCCAGGTAGGGGGGTCGAGGTTGTGTGAACCAGATCCGGCGTTCACACGAGCTAGATCTTCATCATCTTCATCGATATGCCGCCGAAGAAGAAGGCTTCGGAGGCGGCTGCTCCGTCCGCGCCGAACCCACCGCCGCCGGAGCAAACGGCTGATGGGGCAGACGCCGGTGGAAGAACGGGCATCGACGAGGGAGTTCACGGTGCTGCCAGGTCCAAGGACAAGGCTGCGCTGCCCATCAGCGGCGTAGCCGGCTCCCACAACGACCGGCCGCACTCCAAGACCTCAGCGTCCGTACATGCACCGCGCCCATCTCAGGAGGCACGGGATCGGCAGCGTCATGGTACTCACGGTACCATGCATTTGCTGGACCAAGATCGAGTTGGTGGATCTAGGAGTGCTCAAGACCAGCATGCACGCCAACATGCTGGCACGAGCGAGGCACGGTCGCCTGGACGGGATACTGCTCCTTCTAACATAGGTAGAAGTCCGAGCATATCCCGCTCTTCGCACCGTTCGCCACCGCCACCCGCCACTACAGCAGAAGCTTTGGCGCGAGCTCAACTGCTCCTGGACTACCCTCCAACGGCAGACAAGATCAACGACTGGAGGGCCACCATTCAGAGTCTCATCGGCTTCGCCAATGGCGACACTCAACGGCAGCCGAGCACATCGCAGCCGCGGCAAGTCAGCCAGGCACGAGCCAGTGGCGACAAGACCGATGGGGGTGCAACCACTATGCACTCTCCGCCCCGAAGGCCAAGATCGCCGACTCGCCGGATCCACCTCGACATTGACTCCACCGCGTCATCAGATCCACGAGCTCATCGCGATCAGCGCCAAGTTCTTCACGAACGACAGCAAGAAGACGCTCGTACTCGCATCGAGCGCCGAAGAGAAGCGCGACGTCAATCGGACCAACGCGCTGGGCCCTCTGTCGACATGCATGCGCCAGGGGAACCAGGCGACTTGCCGTACACGGTAGGTTGCCCTGCGTTTACTCGTGAGCTGCGGCAAGTCCAGTGGCCCAGCACGAAGAATTTCAAGCCAGACGTACCAGAGAAGTACGACGGCAAGTCGCATCCGTCGGAGTTCCTCAGCATCTACACCATCGCGGTGCAGGCTGCCGGGGGGCGGGACGACAAGATCCTTGCCAACTACTTCCCGCTGGTGCTCAAGCCCAACGTCAGGTCCTGGCTCATGCACTTGCCGGACAACTCCATATCCTCCTGGGCAGACCTATGCCATCAGTTTGTCGGCGCCTTTACAGGCGGCCACAAACCTCACGGCCAAGAGAGTGACCTTCATCTGCTCGCCCAGAAGGAAGGAGAGCCCCTGCGCAAGTACATTCAGAGATTCAGCCGTGTACAACACAACATCCCATATGTCCACCTTGCCGCGGTCATTAGCGTGTTCCATCAGAACGTGCATAACCGCAGGATGCGGGAGGAGATGGCGATGTGCAAGATCAGAGACGTCAGTGAGCTGTATGCCCTGGCCGACAAGTGTGCACGTGCTGAGGAAGGGAGGAAACTCCCCGGAGAGAATACAGGAGCAGGAGGATCTGACAGCGAGGATGCTACCCCGGCAAAGAAAAACCGGCGGTGGAACAACAAGAAGAAGAAAGGCAAAGATGTGCTAGCCATTGAGCAGTCCGGCAACGAAGGTGGCGCCAAGAAAGCCAAAGCTGGTAGCTCCGGCAAGGAGATTGCCGCATGCACCAACTGCCAGACTGTGGCGGTCGCCGACAAGCAGGACGGCACCGACAAGCAGTACTGCAAGATCCACCGCACCAAGGGCCATGACCTCCAGAGCTGCAAGAAGGTCGAGCAGCTTGTCCAGCAGCAAAAGGCTGAATACGAGCGACGCGACAAGGAGAGGGCCCAAGGAGGTGCTAGAGAATCCGGCAAGAAGCGCGCCGGCTGGGGAGGACGCCACGGCAAGGCCAAGGAGCGGCAAGGAGACAGACCTCCCCACGGCCGCGACAAGGATGAAGATGACGATGACGATGAAGACATGGATGGTGTCGAGACCAGTGAGCAGGAGTTCCAGAAAGCCACAGAGGTCTTGTGCGTTGATGGCGGTGCTTCTCTGCATACTTCGCACTGCCAACTCAAGTAGTGGGTGCGGGAAGTCAATGCGGCGGAACCACCTGTCGAGTCACGCAAACTTCTGAAATGGTCCAGCACGCCTATCATCTTTGATATTGAGGACCATCCTGATTGCACAACTGCGGTCGGGTGCTTGCCGATGTTGGTTTCACCAACTATACGCAACCTCAAGGTCACTAAGATGCTAGTTGACGGCGGGGCCAGCTTGAACCTGATCTCCTCCGCTGTACTCCAGAAACTCCAGATCCCTGACAGTGAGCTTGAAGAGACCGGCACATTCCAAGGAATCAACCTGGGAAGGAGCAAGCCGAAGGGGATGGTCACGTTGCCAGTAACATTTGGCAGCGAGGTGAACTTCAGGACTGAGAGGGTCACTTTTGATGTTGCCGATTTTCCATTGCCTTACAATGGGATACTCGGCCGTCCAGCACTCGCCAAGTTCATGGCAGCCTCTCACTACGCATACAACATGCTGAAGATGCCAGGCCCGATAAGAGTCATCTCTGTCCCTGGCGACAAGAAGGATGCTCTTATCTACGCCGACAAGATCTACCGGGAAGCGGCAGCCGCAACAGATCGCAAGTCACCTGCCGTTGAAGCTCCCGGGGGGAAGAAGAAGACCAAGTCCGGCAAGAGTTCTGATGCCCACTCTGGCAAGCGCACCTCTTCGGAGTGCTGCGCTGCTGTCGAGGACGCACCATCGAGCTCCACCGACAAGTGTAAGAAGACAATGGCAGCTCCGCCAGAGACCAAGAAGGTGTCCGCCAAGGAGGACGACACTGGTGGTACCTTCACCATTAGTGCCACTCTCGACCCTAAATAGGAAAGCGCGCTCATTGCTTTCCTGTGGGCGAATGTCGACGTGTTTGCGTGGCAACCGTCTGACATCCCCGGTGTACCCAGGAAAGTAATTGAGCACCATCTTGCCGTTTGTCCTCATGCGCGGCCCGTCAAGCAGAAGGTCAGGAAGCAAGCAGTGGAGCGCCAAGAATTCATCGCAGAAGAGATCAAGAAGTTGGAAGCAGCAGGCCTTGTCAGAGGAGTGCTCCATCCTACGTGGTTGGCCAATCCTGTAGTCGTGCACAAGGCGAACAGGAAATGGAGACTTTGTATCGACTTTACCGATGTTAACAAAGCTTGTCCCAAAGACCCATTTCCTTTGCCGCGCATTGACCAGATTGTTGACTCCACGGCCGGATGTGACTTGCTTTCATTTCTTGACGCATACTCAGGATACCATCAGATCTTCATGGCAGAAGAGGATGAGGAGAAGACCACATTCATCACTCCATGTGGCATGTACTGTTTCATACGGATGCCTTTCGGTTTAAAAAATGCTGGTTCAACATTTGCAAGGGTAGTCCATGTCGCTCTTGAGCCACAAATACACAGAAATGTGGAAGCCTACATGGATGACATAGTGGTCAAGAGCAAGGACAAGGCAACTCTGATTCAAGATTTAGACGAGACCTTTGCAAATCTGCGCAAGATCAGCCTCAAGCTCAATCCCGAGAAGTGTGTGTTTGGAGTCCCCTCTGGCAAGCTTCTCGGGTTCTTCGTGTCTCAGCGGGGAATCGAAGCCAATCCCGACAAGATCAAGGCCATTGAGCAGATTGAAGCACCAAAGCGCGTCAAGGATGTAGAAAGACTTGCCGGTTGCGTGGCTGCTCTCAGCAGGTTTATCTCTAGGTCTGCTGAGCGCGCCCTGCCGTTTTTCAAAATATTGAAAAAGGCAGGTCCAATGAAATGGACTCCGGAAGCGGAGGCTGCGCTGCAATACTTGAAGAGATACCTGTCCTCCACTCCAACACTTGTCGCACCTAAGCCACAAGAGAAGTTGCTGCTGTATATAGCGGCAACCAATCAAGCGGTTAGTGCTGCGTTAGTAGCAGAGAGGGAGGCAGATGATGAGCCAGCAACCACGGCAGGCGCATCCAGCGACAAGCAGGGGGCTTCCTCGACAAGCTCTGGTCCCGACAAGGATGGATCTGCGCAGACGCGCGAGGAGATACAGAAGAGAATGGTACAACGCCCAGTTTACTTTGTCAGTTCCCTTCTGAAGGGGGCTAGGTCAAGGTACTCTGGCATGCAGAAATTGCTTTTCGGCCTTCTCATGGCCTCGAGAAAGCTGCGCCATTACTTCCAAGCACATGAGATCACAGTTGTCACTCGTTTTCCGCTGAAGAGGATACTACAGAATCCAGAAGCGACAGGCAGGATTGTTGAGTGGGCACTGGAACTGTCAAGCTTTGGCCTCAAGTTTGAGAGTACTTCAACTATCCAAAGCAGAGCATTGGCAGAATTCATAGCAGAATGGACGCCAACACCAGATGAAGAAATTCCAGAAACGAGCATCCCCGTCGAGGAAGTGAGCAAAGAGTGGCTGATGTACTTTGATGGTGCCTTTTCGCTGCAAGGCGCCGGCGCTGGCGTGCTGCTTGTCGCACCCACCGGAGAGCACCTCAAGTACGTAGTCCATATGCACTTTCCCAAGGAGCAAGCAACAAACAATACTGCAGAGTATGAAGGCTTGCTTGCCGGTCTCAGGATCGCGGCGGACCTTGGGGTCAAGAAGCTCATTGTCAGGGGTGACTCGCAGCTTGTCGTCCGCCAAGTGAACAAGAGCTATCAGAGTCCGTTGATGGAAGCCTACGTCGACGAAGTGAGAAAGCTAGAAGAGCACTTTGACGGCCTACAGATGGAGCATGTTCCAAGAGCTCAGAACGCCATTGCCGATGGCCTATCAAAGTGCGCCGCACTTAAGTTACCTGTGGAACCAAGGATCTTTGTGCTCAAGCTGACTCAACCGTCTGTAACGCCATCAACTGGACAGAGCAAGAAGAGAAAGTTGATTTCTGGTGACTATTTTCTGGCAGAGCTTCCCGAAGCCGCCGCCAAGAAGGTCCCCAAGATCAACGCCAAGAGCGCTGAGGAGCAGTCTGCTCCGGCAAGGCATAGGGTTTGTTCCGTTGAAGCAGAAGCTCCCGACAAGTTTTGCTCCGGCAAGCTTGCCGTGGAACGTCAAGCTCCGGCAGAGCCGCAGGTTCTCGCCGTAGAAGCGGATGTTCCCGCAGCAGCAGATTTGCCTTTAGTCCTTGTTGTCGAGCCACAAGCTCCAGCATGGACACAGCAGATTGTCCGTTTCCTTCAGACAGGAGAACTTCTCGAAGAGCAAGAAGAAGCGGAAAGAGTAGCCCGACAGTCAAGTATGTACCAGTTTGTCGACAACACACTGTACAAAAGAAGACTCAACGGTGTGAAATTGAAGTGTATTCACCGGGAAGACGGACAAAAGCTGTTGGCAGAGATACATGGAGGCATATGTGGTCACCACATTGGTGCAAGAGCACTTGCCGGCAAAGCATTCCGGCAAGGTTTCTTTTGGCTGACAGCCCTCCAGGATGCAACTGCACAAGTAACCAAGTGTGAAGCGTGCCAGTTCCATTCCAAGCAGATACACCAACCAGCTCAAGCTCTCCAGACGATCCCTTTATCCTGGCCATTTTCGGTCTGGGGGCTCGACATCCTCGGCCCCTATCCCCAAGCAGTCGGGGGCTTTGAGTACTTGTACGTTGCAATCGACAAGTTCACAAAGTGGCTGGAAGTGGAAGCAGTGAGGAAGGTGACAACACAGTCAGCAGTCAAGTTCTTCAGGTCGATTGTTTGCCGCTTCGGTATCCCTAACAGGATAATCACCGACAACGGTACGCAATTCACGAGCCGCACCTTCATGCAGTACGTCCAAGATCTTGGCGCCAAGGTCTGCTTCGCTTCTGTTGCTCACCCGAGAAGCAACGGTCAAGCGGAGAGGGCAAATGCTGAAGTGCTGCGTGGGCTCAAGACCAGGACTTTCGACAGGCTGCACAAGTGCGGAAGAAACTAGATCGAGGAGCTGCCGGTGGTTCTTTGGTCGATCAGGACGACGCCAAATCGAGCCACTGGCCAGACACCTTTCGCTCTAGTCTATGGAGCAGAGGCAGTTCTCCCCACGGAACTCGTATACGGGTCACCTCGAGTGCTCGCTTATGATGAGCTTGAGCAAGAGCAGCTGCGACAAGATGACGCACTACTCCTTGAGGAAGACCGTCTTCAGGCTGCTGTACGAGCTGCTCGCTACCAGCAAGCTTTGCGCCGCTACCATAGCCGCAAAGTTAACGCCAGAAGTATCGAGGAAGGCGACCTTGTTCTTCGGCGTGTTCAGTCCGCCAAGAATTCCAACAAGTTGACGCCGAAGTGGGAAGGCCCTTACCGGGTGAAACGAGTCACTAGGCCTGGCGCTGTCCGCCTTGAGACCGAAGATAGCATTCCGGTGAGCAATTCCTGGAACATTGAGCATCTTCGTAAGTTTTACCCGTAAGGCGCGGTTGCCGGAACCTGTTCCGGCAACCACCTTTTGTACAAGTCTTGCCGCTGCTGCATGTAATCCTTTGTACAAAGCCGGGCGCAGACCCCGTGCATAAGTAAAGCTCATGTGCTCCGCACATCTTGTCAATTTCATGCTTTCTATTTTTTGCATATGTGATCTGACACTTTGTGCAGCACCTACTCCCTGGTAAGCAATAACGAGCCGTAAGGCTCCTTATCTTTATTTTCTCCTCTTTCTTTTTTCTCAAGGAAAGGAAAGTTCCCTC
>NC_041386.1:609354565-609443868 GCF_002162155.2 Triticum dicoccoides
GAGAAGATAATAGTATGGACCAGGCGTCGTTCAGGAAAGTTTCGCCTTACCGGGAAGCAAGCAACAGAAAAGCTAAGTTGCCAAAGTTTGAGCAATCATATTTTTTAAATTTTTAAGTTATCTCCCTTGAACGACCGCACTTTGTATGGAAAAACTGTGCGCGGAGGAACCAACTCGTAGCTAGTTGCGCCCTTACTTTGTTTCGAGTCCGCTCAACAACTTAAGTGAGCCGCGACTAGTTGCGACAAGGTTTCTTGTCGGTAGCGGCACCGCCAGCAGGCTGCTGACGTCCCGCACTCAGCGCTCGCGGCTAAGGTGCCTGCACCGGCAAGTTCCCTAAAAGCATAGGGCAAAAACATACAAAGGGAGGAATCAAGTAAAGGGAATAACATTGCAATCATTACCCGGAATAGAGTTATATTACAAGGTAGCTTGTCGCGGCTCTAACAGATTGTTCTCATAACATGACCAGCAGCGACAAGAAAAGAAGAAAACGGGCGGCCTAGTCTACACGATCGCCCTCAATCCTCTTGATCCCGCTCACCTTGTCCACAATGGGTGCGACAAGGGTCTTGAGCGCCTCCAGATCAGCATCCGGCGGCAGGGTCTTGAGGACGTTGGTGAGGTTGAGGCACGGGTTGCGGAAGGCCACCTTCACCAACACCTTTTGAAGAGCTCCCGCGCAGATCTTGCGCGACTCGTTGGCTAGCTGCTTTGGGATCTTCTCCCGGAGCCGCTGGAGGGCCGTCGCCACGCCTTTGAAGAACAAGGTGAGCTTGGCGCTGGGTTGGAGGTTCTCATCAGAGGGATACCCGAGATCCTCCACCCCCAGCTGCGCCAGCTCCCTGTCGATATCTGCGGTAGCTTTCACGAGACCCTCCGTCCAGTGCTCCACATTCTCCCTAAAAGCATTCTGGGCGGCGGCAGCACTCGCCAGCAGCGCCTTGTCGGCCTTGATCTCCTCCTTCAAGGCCACCTCCTACTCCCTGGCGCCGTCCAGCGTCTTGGTCAAAGTGGTCAGCTTCAACTCAAGATCTGCGTTGGAGTCCTTGGCGGCGCTAAGCTCTTTGCCCTTCTCGGCGAGACGAACCTGCAACTCTGAGTTGCTGTGGGCGTCCTTCTCCCGCTCACGCTTGAGCGCGGCAAGCTCTTCACCACTCGCCTTGAGATCGGCCTCCAGCTGCGCCACCTTCGTCTCCAGCTCCTTCTTGGCGGCCTCGGCAACTGCGGCAGCATCCTCTGCTTGCTTAAGGGCTCCGCCGAATTTTTGCTCACGCGCGGCAAGCTCCTCCTCGTGGCTGTCGAGGTTAACTTTCCGCTGCACCAGCTCGCCCTCCTGCGCAGACAGCTTCTCAGCGGCAAGCCGCTGTTGCTCTTCAACTTCGGCCCTCTCGAGGAAGAAGGCCTTCTGCTCTTCGGCGAGTTGCTTCCGCTCCTCTGCCAGGGACCGGAGAGCTTCCTGGTTGAGACCCCGGAGCTCCTCCGCACGCTTCTCGATGTCCGCTCCCGCCTTCGCGACAAGCGCCTCGCGGGATTCCAGCTTGGCTTGCCGCGCGCGGTAGAGCGACAACAGCTTCCACAGCAGCCGCTCCTCCTCAGGCTCGCCGCTGCTGCTGCTCAGCGCATCAACTAGCGTCAGCCCAGCAGAGGCGAGCACCTCTCCATCAAAGCTCTCTCCTTCGACCGGCGCCCTGGAGCTTGACGCCCAGGGGAGGTTGATGAAGACGCCATCGCCGGCCTTCAAGTAGACGCCTGGCTGGGGCTCTTGGGAGCCTGGCACTGTGGCAGCGGCGGACGGGTCGGCGGTCGACGTAGCGTCTGGCGCTCCTGCGGCCTCAGGGCCGTCAGTGCGATCGCCAGACCCCTCGCCAGCTGCTGCGGCGGCAGCTTTGGCGGCCTCGTCACCGGCGGGATCATCAGCGCTGGCTGCTTCTTCAGTGGCAGCGGCATCGTCGGCAGCAACCTCGGTCTCCATCGGCTCCGCAGCAGATGGGTCTGATGGCCGGAAAAGTGAGAAAAGTCAAGCAAATACCCAAAAAGAAGAAGAACCCAAGGGAAGCTTTGAAGAGAAGATTACCTGTACTGGGTTTGGCAGTCGTAGTCTCCGCCGCCGGGGGGACGCTGGTGCTGTCCCTTGCCGGAGAACTCTCCCTTGCCGGAGGACTCTCCCTTGGCATTTCGGGGGCGGCCTCCGGGCGCTCCTGGTGGGGCTGCTCTGCTCCTACACAAACCAACAGTCAGATGTCAGCAAAGAAAGAGTATCCATGCGCGCCTAACAGCGGAAAGCGAACCATATACTTACGCTGGGGGCTGCTTTGGAGAACAGTTGCCGAGTCCGGCAAGGTTGTCTCGGACGCACCCCCTGCTGTCGCGGTGGGTTCGTCCTCGATGACAATCACCGGGACCTTGGCTCTCTTCGCTGCTCTCTGGGCCAGAGTCCTAAAAAGGAATAAGTTCAGAGTAAAGCAAATGAGATACAAGACAAAACAACAAGAATTGAAGAACTACAAGTACAACAAGAGAATCTTACTCTTCTTCTTCCTCGTCGGAGCTGAACGCGGAGAAGTCGAAGTCCGGCTCACGTCCGGCGCGAGGAGGCGGAGGAGTAGTTTCCCTTGGCCGCTTGGCGGGAACAGTGGCGGTGGTCTGAGACGACCCCGCTCCGGCTGCCGCCGCGGTGTGAGAAGCGGCAGGAGCAGAAGCGGTGGTCCGGGTGGACCCCGCTCCAGTTGCCGCAGCAGCATGAGGTGCTCCCGCGGCAACAGTGCTTGCCGCGGTGGAGCATGTCACACGGCGCGGCGACTGTTGACTCGCCCGCCGCCCCGCTACGTCCCCGGCCTTGCGGAGACGCCTTCTTGGTGGGGATGGAGGCTCTGCTTGCGGCGAGCTGCCTGAAGATGAGGAGGAAGAGGATTTGATCTCCAGCGAGCCGCTCGTATCCTCGGCGGGCTCGCTCGACTCGACGTCATGCCCGGCAAGCTCTTTCTCGCCGACGAGCTCCTCTCGCTCGGCACGGCTTGCCGCCTCTGCTGCCTCTGCCTCCTCCATGGTGAATCCAAATTCGCCCGTGGCTGCGGCTGCCGCCGCCTCTTCCATCCTAGTGGCGATGCGTGTCATCTCCGCATCGGTGGTGTCGCTGGTGAGGCTATTCTTTTCGTCGGAGCGGACCGGCACTTCTACCAAGCCGTCAAAGAACTCCTACACGACATCGTCTGCAGGCTCTTGCCAAGTTGGGACAATTCCATGCGAATCGCACAGCGGCATCATTGCACGGATGCGGTCGAGCACGGAGTTGTTGCACAGCGGAACGACACCCTTCGGCAACCTGAACACTTCAGGATGTTGAGGGTCGTACTTGAACAGCTCCTGGAGCATCGCGTTAAGCTCCAGAATAGTGAAGTTGAAGTTGAGGCCCGGACGCAGCCTCATGATATCCGCCGCATTCTTGAATTCCCAGGCGGGTCTCCTCCGTTCCTGCAGGGGGGCGATGCGGCGGCGAAGAAAATCTGCGCCAACAGCGCCTACAGTGAGCCCGGCAAGCCTGAGGCGTTGGATCCGGGTGACGACAATCTTCATCCTATCGTCTTCCGGGGCCACGTCACTCCAATCGCTGCCGCGTGCTACTGGGGCTTGGCGCCGGGCGGTAAACGGCTGCGGGTTCTCCTCGACAATCCAGCACCAGTCTGCTCTCCATTCCTCCCACTTGCCGCGGAACTCTCCCTCTAGATAAGTGTCCTTCTTGCCGGCCCTCAAGATCCAGGCGATTCCGCCGGATAAAGGCTCTCCTCTCTCTACTCGGGGCATAAAGAAGTGGCGAAAAAGGGCTACATTGGGATAGACTCCGACAAAGTTTTCGCAGAGATGTGCGAAAACTGCCATGTTCAGAACAGCATTGGGGGTGAAGTCAAGGAGGCGGAACCCGTAGGTGTTCATAATATCGCAAAAAAACTCAGAGAAAGGCGGGCAGAGCCCACAGTAGAAGAACAAGGCGAAGAAAGGATATCCATTTGGAGCCATTTTCCAAGCGGCGGCTGGAAGTACCTTCGTGCGCGGATGCGCTCGCGTCTCCGTCGACCAGAAGAGGTAGTAATTCTCCCTCAGCTCCCTCGCGGCGAGCTTGGGGGGGAAGATTGCCCGCTCCTTTCGCAGCGCCGCAAGCCGCTGCGCCTCGGTCGACTTCACAACCTTCCCTTTGTCGGCTCTCGGAGCCATGGCGGAAGTGGTGGAGGAGGTCGACGGCGTTGGTGGTGCTGGTGGCGATGGGGGGCGGGGCGCCGCTCTCTTTCAGCTTTGGGAAGACGAGGGAGCGGCGGAGGTTTCCGAGATTGGAGTAGCAACCGGCGAATGGGCGAACTACCCCTGTTTCCCATGCTTATAAAGAGGGAGGGGGCGGGCGTTCCGCCTTTCCGAATAAAGAAACCACCCACGATCTCTCCCACGACGCCGCATTCAACGCGTGCGTTCAGGGAGGGCGCGGTGGATACGGGGAGAGATACGGCGTAACCCAGGCCGCGCGTGCCCGTGCCCTGTTTTGGGCCTGGCCCAACAACGCTCAGCACCGTGTATGGCCCAGGCCCGGGGGCTCCTGTCGGTTTACTAGAGTAGGGGTACCCTAGTATCCCGAACTTGTGCACGAGCAGTCGCAGCATCCCGCGGCAAGGCTTGCCGGGTGACCGCCAAGGTCCTCCGTGGTTCCTTTGGAGCCATTCAAGGACAAAGTATCCAAGCCAAGGAGACAAGACCCCGGCAAGAGGAGCTTGCCGGGAAGGCCAACCAAGGCATCTCAAGGAACTTGCCGCGACGCGCCACGCGTCCCGGCAAGGCCCGGTGAGCGACAAGCTCCCGGACGCGACAAGACAACGACCGCGGCAAGGCGCTTGCCGTGGCAAGCCACCACTCTGTGCCCGCGCTCCAGCACATCCACCAACGTGTCGCTCTGGGACCCTTCCAGGCGTACGTGGCGGGAGGCTGTGCAGCCCGCGGTGCGCGGTGGCAAGCGACACTGACAAGATTGCCATCGTGGCGAGCGGTGGCGTCCCTGACGGTCCCTTTTGCACTATTTAGGCGACACAGATGGGCATTTAATGCCCTGGTCCCCTGCCGTCAGGGTTAGGTATGATACACTATAGCAGGTAGCTGTACCAACCGCAACACCTTTCCATTTTTACCCTTGTCTACGTTGCCACCTGTCGGTGACCCCTTGAGCATATAAAAGGAGGCCCGTGCGCAACGTAGAGGGGGGGGGGGAGGCGGGAGGAAGAGAACACTCACGCTCGGCCTCGTTGGCTGCTGGGGTGTACTGTAGCACTCCGCTCTCCCGAGCAAGAGCTCAATACAAACCACAAAGTAGGAGTAGGGTTTTACGCATCCATGCGGCCCGAACCTGGGTAAACTGCTCGTGTGCTTCGCCTCGATCCGCTCTTCGTGCGACCCTCGCCCCCGCCGAAGCGAAAGGGACTCGGTCCGCCAGTCCCATAGGTGCTCGTGGATTAGTCCCCCGACACGGAGGAACACTTTGTGTGCTACCAAACGTCACAACGTAACTGGGTGATTATAAAGGTGCTCTACAGGTGTCTCCAAAGGTACATGTTGAGTTGGCATATTTCGAGATTAGGATTTGTCACTCCGATTGTCGGAGAGGTATCTCTGGGCCCTCTCGGTAATGCACATCACATAAGTCTTGCAAGCATTGCAACTAATGAGTTAGTTGTGAGATGATGTATTACGGAACGAGTAAAGAGACTTGCCGGTAACGAGATTGAACTAGGTATTGAGATACCGACGATCGAATCTCGGGCAAGTAACATACCGATGACAAAGGGAACAACGTATGTTGTTATGCGGTCTGACCGATAAAGATCTTCGTAGAATATGTAGGAACCAATATGAGCATCCAGGTTCCGCTATTGGTTATTGACCGGAGATGTGTCTCGGTCATGTCTACATTGTTCTCGAACCGTAGGGTCCGCATGCTTAACGTTACGATGACAGTTTCATTATGAGTTTATGTATTTTGATGTACCGAAGGTTGTTCGGAGTCCTGGATGTGATCATGGACATGACGAGGAGTCTCGAAATGGTCGAGACATAAAGATCGATATATTGGAAGCCTATATTTGGATATCGGAATCGTTCCAGGTGAAATCGGGATTTTACCGGAGTACCGGGGGGTTACCGGAACCCCCCGGGGGTTATTGGGCCTACATGGGCCCTAAGGGAGAAGAGGAAAGGAGGCAAGAGGTAGCCGCGCGGCCCCTCCCCTCCCTAGTCCGAATAGGACAAGGAGAGGGGGGCGGCGCCCCCCTTTCCTTTCCCTCTTCCTCCTCTTTCCCACTTCTCCTTCTCCAACTAGGAAAGAAGGGAGTCCTACTCCCGGTGGGAGTAGGACTCCCCCTTGGCGTGCCCTCCTTGGACGGCCGCCCCCTCCCCTTGGCTCCTTTATATACGGGGGCAGGGGGCACCCTAGAACACACAAGTTGATCTTCGTGATCGTTCCTTAGCCGTGTGCGGTGCCCCCCTCCACCATATTCCACCCCGGTCATATTGTAGCGGTGCTTAGGCGAAGCCCTGCGATGGTTGAACATCAAGATCGTCACCACGCCGTCATGCTGACGGAACTCCTCCCCGAAGCTTTGCTGGATCGGAGCCCGGGGAGTGTCATCGAGATGAACGTGTGCCAAGGACTCGGAGGTGCCGGAGTAACCGTGCTTGGATCGGTTGGACCGGGAAGACGTACGACTACTTCCTCTACGTTGCGTCAATGCTTCCGCTTCGGTCTACGAGGGTACGTAGACAACACTCTCCCCTCTCGTTGCTATGCATCACCATGATCTTCCGTGTGCGTAGGAATTTTTTTGAAATTACTACATTCCCCAACAGTGGCATCAGAGCCTAGGTTTTATGGTTTGATGTTATATGCGGGAGTAGAACACAAGTGAGTTGTGGGCGATATAAGTCATACTACTTACTAGCATGTCATACTTTGGTTCGGCGGTATTGTTGGATGAAGCGGCCCGGACCGACATTACGTGTACGCTTACGCGAGACTGGTTCTACCGCCGTGCTTTGCACATAGGTGGCTGGCGGGTGTCAGTTTCTCCAACTTTAGTTGAACCGAGTGTGGCTACGCCCGGTCCTTGCGAAGGTTAAAATAGCACCAACTTGACAAACTATCGTTGTGGTTTTGATGCGTATGTAATATTGGTTCTTGCTTAAGCCCGTAGCAGCCACGTAAAACTTGCAACAAACAAAGTAGAGGACGTCTAACTTGTTTTTGCAGGGCATGTTGTGATGTGATATGGTCAAGGCATGATGCTAAATTTTATTGTATGAGATGATCATGTTTTGTAACCAAGTTATCGGCAACTGGCAGGAGCCATATGGTTGTCGCTTTATTGTATGCAATGCAATCGCCTTGTAATGCTTTACTTTATCACTAAGCGGTAGCGATAGTCGTAGAAGCATAAGATTGGCGAGACGACAACGATGCTACGATGGAGATCAAGGTGTCGCGCCGGTGACGATGGTGATCATGACGGTGCTTCGGAGATGGAGATCACAAGCACAAGATGATGATGGCCATATCATATCACTTATATTGATTGCATGTGATGTTTATCTTTTATGCATCTTATCTTGCTTTGATTGACGGTAGCATTATAAGATGATCTCTCACTAAATTTCAAGATAAAAAGTGTTCTCCCTAAGTATGCACCGTTGCCAAAGTACGTCGTGCCCAGACACCACGTGATGATCGGGTGTGATAAGCTCTACGTCCATCTACAACAGGTGCAAGCCGGTTTTGCACACGCAGAATACTCAGGTTAAACTTGACGAGCCTAGCATATGCAGATATGGCCTCGGAACACTGAGACCGAAAGGTCGAGCGTGAATCATATAGTAGATATGATCAACATAGCGATGTTCACCATTGAAAACTACTCCATTTCACGTGATGATCGGTTATGGTTTAGTTGATTTGGATCACGTGATCACTTAGATGATTAGAGGGATGTCTATCTAAGTGGGAGTTCTTAAGTAATATGATTAATTGAACTTAAATTTATCATGAACTTAGTCCCTGATAGTATCTTGCTTGTTTACGTTGATTGTAGATAGATGGCCCGTGCTGTTGTTTCGTTGAATTTTAATGCGTTCCTTGAGAAAGCAAAGTTGAAAGATGATGGTAGCAATTACACGGACTGGGTCCGTAACTTGAGGATTATCCTCATTGCTGCACGGAAGAGTTACATCCTGGAAGCACCGCTAGGTGCCAGGCCTGCTACTGATGCAACTGACGACGTTAAGAACGTCTGGCAGAGCAAAGCTGATGACTACTTGATAGTTCAATATGCCATGCTTTACGGCTTAGAACCGGGACTTCAACGACATTTTGAACGTCATGGGGCATATGAGGTTTTCTAGGAGTTGAAGTTAATATTCCAGCAGAATGCCCGGATTGAGAGATATGAAGTCTCCAATAAATTCTATAGCTGCAAGATGGAGGAGAATAGTTCTGTGAGTGAGCATATACTCAAGATGTCTGGGTGTTGTAATCACTTGATTCAACTAGGAGTTAATCTTCCGGATGATAGCGTCATTGACAGAATTCTCCAATCACTTCCACCAAGCTACAAGAGCTTCGTGATGAACTATAATATGCAAGGGATGGATAAGACAATTCCCAAGCTCTTCGCAATGCTAAAGGATGCAGAGGTAGAAATCAAGAAGGAGCATCAAGTGTTGATGGTCAACAAGACCACTAGTTTCAAGAAAAAGGGCAAAGGGAAGAAGAAGGGGAACTTCAAGAAGAACAGCAAGCAAGTTGCTGCTCAGGAGAAGAAACCCAAGTCTGGACCTAAGCCTGAAACTGAGTGCTTCTACTACAAGCAGACTGGTCACTGGAAGCGGAACTGCCCCAAGTATTTGGCGGATAAGAAGGATGGCAAGGTGAACAAAGGTATATGTGATATACATGTTATTGATGTGTACCTTACTAGAGCTTGCAGTAGCACTTGGGTATTTGATACTGGTTCTGTTGCTAATATTTGCAACTCGAAACAGGGTCTACGGATTAAGCGAACACTGGAAAAGGACGAGGTGACGATGCACGTGGGAAATGGTTCCAAAGTCGATGTGATCGCAGTCGGCACGCTACCTCTACATCTACCTTCGGGATTAGTATTAGAACTAAATAATTGTTATTTGGTGCCAGCGTTGAGCATGAACATTATATCTGGATCTTGTTTGACGCGAGACGGTTATTCATTTAAATCAGAGAATAATGGTTGTTCTATTTATATGAGTAATATCTTTTATGGTCATGCACCCTTGAAGAGTGGTCTATTTTTGATGAATCTCGATAGTAGTGATACACATATTCATAATGTTGAAGCCAAAAGATGCAGAGTTGATAATGATAGTGCAACTTATTTGTGGCACTGCCGTTTAGGTCATATCGGTGTAAAGCACATGAAGAAACTCCATACTGATGGACTTTTGGAACCACTTGATTATGAATCACTTGGTACTTGTGAACCGTGCCTCATGGGCAAGATGACTAAAACGCCGTTCTCCGGTACTATGGAGAGAGCAACAGATTTGTTGGAAATCATACATACAGATATATGTGGTCCGATGAATGTTGAGGCTCGTGGCGGATATCATTATTTTCTCACCTTCACAGATGATTTAAGCAGATATGGGTATATCTACTTAATGAAGCATAAGTCTGAAACATTTGAAAAGTTCAAAGAATTTCAGAGTGACGTTGAAAATCATCATAACAAGAAAATAAAGTTTCTACGATCTGATCGTGGAGGAGAATATTTGAGTTACGAGTTTGGTCTACATTTGAAACAATGTGGAATAGTTTCGCAGCTCACGCCACCCGAAACACCACAACGTAATGGTGTGTCCGAACGTCGTAATCGTACTTTACTTGATATGATGCGATCTATGATGTCTCTTACAGATTTATCGCTATTGTTTTGGGGTTATGTTTTAGAGACGGCCGCATTCACGTTAAATAGGGCACCATCAAAATCCGTTGAGACGACGCCTTATGAACTATGGTTTGGCAAGAAACCAAAGTTGTCGTTTCTTAAAGTTTGGGGCTGTGATGCTTATGTGAAAAAGCTTCAACCTGATAAGCTCGAACCCAAATCGGAGAAATGTGTCTTCATAGGATACCCAAAGGAGACTGTTGGGTACACCTTCTATCACAGATCCGAAGGCAAGACATTCGTTGCTAAAAATGGATCCTTTCTAGAGAATGAGTTTCTCTCGAAAGAAATGAGTGGGAGGAAAGTAGAACTTGATGAGGTAAATGTACCTGCTCCCTTATTGGAAAGTAGTACATCACAGAAACCGGTTTCTGTGACACCTAAACCAATTAGTGAGGAAGTTAATGATGATGATCATAGAACTTCAGATCAAGTTGCTACCGAACCTCGTAGATCAAACAGAGTAAGATCCGCACCAGAGTGGTACGGTAATCCTATTCTGGAAGTCATGCTACTAGATCATGATGAACCTACGAACTATGAAGAAGCGATGGTGAGCCCAAATTCCGCGAAATGGCTTGAAGCCATGAAATCTGAGATGGGATCCATGTATGAGAACAAAGTGTGGACTTTGGTTGACTTGCCCAATGATCGTCAAGCAATTGAGAATAAATGGATCTTCAAGAAGAAGACTGACGCTGTTACTGCCTACAAAGCTCGACTTGTTGCAAAAGGTTTTCGACAAGTTCAAGGGATTGACTACGATGAGACCTTCTCACCCGTAGCGATGCTTAAGTCTGTCCGAATCATATTAGCAATGGCCGCATTTTATGATTATGAAATTTGGAAAATTATAACGCCTTCGATGCGGCTATATCTCCCACGTGTCGAAGCACGACTTAGAGGCATAACCGCATTGAAAGCAATGTCGCAAGTGAGGTAATCTTCACACAACCCATGTAATACATAAGGTAAAAGATACACAGTTGGCTTACAATCGCCACTTCACACAATTACAAGAATAAAGCATTACATCAACCAGTTACAATCAAGGCCCGACTACGGAGCCAAAATAAAAGAAGAACCCCAAATGCGACAAGGTCCCCGATCGACCCCAACTGGGCTCCACTACTGATCAACTAGAACGAAACAACATAAAGGACAATATCTTCATCGAGCTCCTCCTTGAGCTTGGTTGCATCATCTGCATGGGCTCATCGGCACCTGCAAGCTGGTTTTGGAAGTATCTGTGAGCCACGGGGACTCAGCAATCTCGCACCCTCGCGATCAAGACTATTTAAGCTTATGGGTAAGGTAAAAGGTATGAGGTGGAGCTGCAGCAAGCGACTAGCATATATGGTGGCTAACATACGCAAATAACAGCGAGAAGAGAAGGCAAAAGCACGGTCGAACAACTATGATCAAGAAGTGATCCTAGAACAACCTACGTCAAGCATAACTCCAACACCGTGTTCACTTCCCGGACTCAGCCGGAAAGAGACCATCACGGTTACACACGCGGTTGATGTATTTTAATTAAGGTCAACTTCAGGTTTTCTACAACCGGATGTTAACAAATTCCCGTCTGCCCATAACCGCGGGCACGGCTTTCGAAAGTTCAAAACCCTGCAGGGGTGTCCCAACTTAGCCCATCACAAGCTCTCACGGTCAACGAAGGATATTCCTTCTAGCGGGAAGACCCGATCAGACTCGGAATGCCGGTTACAAGACATTTCGACAAGGTAAAACTAAACCAGCAACACCGCCCGAATGTGCCGACAAATCCCGATAGGAGCTGCACATATCTCTTTCTCAGGGCACACTCAGATTGTCTAAACTTCCGGTAGGCCAGCCCAGAGTTGCCCCTGGTGGCCACCGGCGGCTGACAGGTTGGACCAACACTCAAAGGAGCACTGGCCCGGGGGGGGGGGGTTAAAATAATGATGACCCTTGAGTCTGCAGAACCCAAGGGAAAGAAAAGGCTAGGTGGCAAATGGTAAAACCAAGGTTGGGCATTGCTAGAGGAGTTTTATTCAAGGCGAACTGTCAAGGGGTTCCCATTATTACCCAACCACGTAAGGAACGCAAAATTCGGGAACATAACACCGATATGACGGAAACTAGGGCGGCAAGAGTGGAACAAAACACCAGGCATAAGGCCGAGCCTTCCACCCTTTACCAAGTATATAGATGCATTAATTAAATAAGATATATTGTGATATCCCAACAAGTAAACATGTTCCATAAAGGAACGATCTCCATGTTCCAACAAGGAACAAACTTCAATCTTCACCTGCAACTAACAATGCTATAAGAGGGGCTGAGCAACGCGGTAACATAGCCAAACAACGGATTGCTAGGACAAGGTGGGTTAGAGGCTTGGTTCAACAATATAGGAGGCATGATAAGCAAGTGGTAGGTATCACAGCATAGGCATAGCAAAAGAGCGAGCAACTAGCAAGCAAAGATAGAAGTGATTTCGAGGGTATGGTCATCTTGCCTGAGATCCCGCAAGGAAGAAGAACGAGTCCATGAAGAAGACAAACGGACGTTGCCGAACGGGTCCTCACACACATGACGTTATCGGAACCAACCCAAAGAAGCAACACCGGAAAGAAGCAAACAACATAGTAAACAACCAACACATCAACATGGCATGATGCACAATCGAGTATGATGCATGTCCGGTTTAATGAAGCATGGCATGGCAAAGTGCACAAACAATCCTACAAATTAAGTGGAGCTCAACATGCAACTCTGTTGCATATTAACGAAACACCACGTGACTTATTTAGTTCTCTCTCGTTTATGTACCCAACAATATTAAATGTCCTTAGCATGGCAAGAGGGTGAAGCATGATGAAACTATCTAATCTAGGCAAGTTTAAATGAGGCCGGAAGCAACGAATAACAATTCCGGTAAAACCCCATATGCATATTTTAAGGTTTGGTACTGTTCTGCCCTAAACCATATTTTAGAGTTGTTAAACATGCAAAGTAAAGCCACCATGTTAAACTAGGCATTTTCCACCCCATTTACATATAAAGTTTATTAAATTCGGAGTTACGGTTATTTAGTTATGAATTGAAGCATTTTAACATGGCATAGGGGTAAATTTAACCAAACATCATTTTAAGCATTTCAAACATAGATGAAAGTGGCAAATTATTAAACTAGAAAAAATTCTAAGCAAATTTCATATTTAAAGTTTTTACATATGATGCACCGTTTGTGAGTAATGAAATGCATGAAGTTTAGGGGCTGATCTGCACAAGTGCAAATCCCTGGAAATTGACTAATTCATAGATCTGGAAAAAAAGCTACACTGGACCGAAACTAAAACTGGAGTAGGCCCAACAAAATAAAGAAAAAAAGGGGCGCTTGGGCTCTCACTTCGGGCTGAGGCCCAGTCAGTAGAACAGGAGGCCGGGCAGGCCGAGAGCGGTGCTGGGCCTCGCAGGTCGATCGAAGCAGGGTGGCGCAGTCAACGCGCAGGCTGGACTGGGCGACCTTGCTCCTCTCTCGATTTGGACAGCGGCGATGCACTGCATCTAGTGCGTCCCTCTGCTTGTCAGAAAAGAGAGCAGCGGCGGTGCTGGACAGAAAGGCAGCAGCGGGACTTTGGCGGAGGACGGCCTGAACCGGCAGTGCAGCGACGCGGTCCGACGGCTCTGCTCGCCGGCGGTGGGTGAAGGTGGGGGCGCGACTGCAGGCGCTGGGCCCGGGGCGGCGACGAGCTTACGGACTACTGGGACGAGGTGGCGGCGTCATGGAGGCGCAGTTCCCTGTGAAGAAGAGAAAACAGGAGAGAGCTTGAGCGCGTAGAGAGAAGGAAAAAGGAGGAAGGGAGCTGGTCTCCAACGAAGTCGAGGCGCAGGGGAGGAGGCACGACGAGGAGAAGCACGAGGTGCTCGGGCGGCCGGAGTGGCACCGGGGCTGGTCCTGGTGGTGCTCGACGATGCAAGGGCCCCGGTGGTGTTGCTTCTTGCCGTGGCGCGTGAGGAAGCAGAGGAGCTTGTGCGCGAGTCTGCAGGCGCGGGGTCCTGGTGACGCGGTCGCCGACGACGGGAGGAGGAGGAGGTGCTCGGGCGGCTCGGCGGCGGCCATGGGAGCTCGTGCTCCTGTAGGATTTGGGAAACGGCGGTGGTTGGACGGGAGGGGAAAACGAGGAGAAAGTGGAGGCTTCGATTCCTCTCGGGTGGAACTGGATCGGGACGATCCCGAGGGGAATTGTGAGTGGGTGGCGGCGGCGCGATGGGACAAGGGGGAGGATTTTTAGGGTTAGGCTAGAGTTGATCTATATATAGCAAAAGGCTAAATTTAGGGGCATCTGTGTTGGGGAATGTTGCAGAAATTCAAAATTTTCTACGCATCACCAAGATCAATCTATGGACTAATCTAGCAACGAGGGAAGGAGAGTGCATCTACATACCCTTGTAGATCGCTAAGCGGAAGCGTTCAAGTGAACGGGGTTGATGGAGTCGTACTCGTCGTGATCCAAATCACCGATGATCCTAGTGCCGAATGGATGGCACCTCCGTGTTCAACACACGTACAGCCCGGTGACGTCTCCTACGCCTTGATCCAGCAAGGGGAGAAGGAGAGGTTGGGGAAGACTCCATCCAGCAGTAGCACGATGGCGTGGTGGTGGTGGAGGAGCGTGGTACTCCAGCAGGGCTTCGCCAAGCACTGCAAGAGACGAGGAGGGAGAGGGGTAGGGCTGCGCCAAGAAGGAGATTGAATCGTGCCTCTGGCAGCCCAAAACCTCAAGTATATATAGGGGGGAGGGGAGGGGCTGCGCCCCACCTAGGTTTCCACCCCTAGGGGTGGCGGCCAGCCCTAGATCCCATCTAGGGGGGCTGCCAAGGGGGGAGAGAGGGGGGCGCACCACTAGGTGGGCCTTAGGCCCATTTGAGCCTAGGGTTTGCCCCCTTCCACTCTCCCTTGCGCCTTGGGCCTTGGTGGGGGGGGGGGTGCACCAGCCCACCTGGGTCTGGTCCCCTCCCACACTTGGCCAATGCTGCCCTCCGGGGCTGGTGGCCCCACTTGGTGGACCACCGGGACCCTCCCAGTAGTCCCGGTACATTACCGATAAAACCCGAAACTTTTCCGGCGACCAAAACATGACTTCCCATATATAAATCTTTACCTCCGGACCATTCTGGAACTCCTCGTGACATCCGGGATCTCATCCGGGACTCCGAACAACATTCGGTAACCACGTATTTCTATTCCCTATAACCCTAGTGTCATCGAACCTTAAGTGTGTAGACCCTACGGGTTCGGGAGACATGTAGACATGACCGAGATGACTCTCCGGTCAATAACCAACAGCGGGATCTGGATACCCATGCTGGCTCCCACATGCTCCACGATGATCTCATCGGATGAACCACGATGTCAAGGACTTAATCAATCCCGTATATAATTCCCTTTTTCTATCGGTACGATACTTGCCCGAGATTCGATCGTCGGTATCTCGATACCTTGTTCAATCTCGTTACCGGCAAGTCTCTTTACTCGTTCCGTAACACATCATCCCGTGATCAACTCCTTGATCACATTGTGCACATTATGATGATGTCCTATCGAGTGGGCCCAGAGATACCTCTCCGTTTACACGGAGTGATAAATCCCAGTCTCGATTCGTGCCAACCCAACAGACACTTTCAGAGATACCTGTAGTGTACCTTTATAGCCACCCAGTTACGTTGTGACGTTTGGCACACCCAAAGCACTCCTACGGTATCCGGGAGTTGCACAATCTCATGGTCTAAGGAAATGATACTTGACATTAGAAAAGCTTTAGCATACGAACTACATGATCTTGTGCTAGGCTTAGGATTGGGTCTTGTCCATCACATCATTCTCCTAATGATGTGATCCCGTTATCAACGACATCCAATGTCCATGGTCAGGAAACCGTAACCATCTATTGATCAACGAGCTAGTCAACTAGAGGCTTACTAGGGACATGGTGTTGTCTATGTATCCACACATGTATCTGAGTTTCCTATCAATACAATTCTAGCATGGATAATAAACGATTATCATGAACAAGGAAATATAATAATAACCAATTTTTTATTGCCTCTAGGGCATATTTCCAACAGTCTCCCACCTGCACTAGAGTCAATAATCCAGTTCACATCGATGTGATTAACACTCAAGGTCACATCCCCATGTGACTAACACCCAAAGAGTTCTGGGTTTGATCATGTTATGCTTGTGAGAGAGGTTTCAGTCAACGGGTCTGCAACATTCAGATCCGTATGTACTTCGCAAATTTCTATGTCATCTCCCAGATGCAGCTACCATGTTCTATTTGGAGCTATTCCAAATAACTGTTCTACTATACGAATGCAGTTTACTACTCAGAATAATCTGGATTAGTGTCAAAGTTTGCATCGGTGTAACCTTTTACAACGAACTCTTTTACCACCTCCATAATCGAGAAAACTCCTTAGTCCACTAGTTACTAAGGATAACTTTGACCGCTGTCCTGTGATCCATTCTTGGATCACTCTTGTACCCCTTGATTGACTCATGGCAAGGCACACTTCAGGTGCGGTACACAGCATAGCATACTGTAGAGCCTACGTCTAAAGCATAGGGGACGACCTTCATCCTTTCTCTCTATTCTACCGCGGTCAGGTTTCGAGTCTTACTCAATGTTCACACCTTATAACACAGCCAAGAACTCCTTCTTTGCCGATCCATTTTGAACTCCTTCAAAATCTTGTCACGGTATGTATTCATTTGAAAGTACTATTAAGCATTTTGATCTATCCTTATAGATCTTAATGCTCAATACTCAAGTAGCCTACTCCAGGTTTTCCATTGAAAAACACTTTTCAAATGACTCTGCATGCTTTCCAGAAATTCTACATCATTTCCGATCAACAACATGTTAACAACATATACTCATCGGAAATTCTATAGTGCTCCCACTCACTTCTTTGGAAATACAAGTTTCTCATAAACTTTGTATAAACCCAGAATCTTTGATCATCATCAAAGCATACATTCCAACTCCGAGATGCTTACTCCAGTCCTTAGAAGGATTGCTGGAGCTTTGCATACTTATTAGCATCTTTCAGGATTGACAAAACCTTCCGGTTGTATTACATACAACCTTTCCTCAAGAAAATCATTGAGGAAACAATGTTTTGACATCCTATCTGCAATATTTCATAAATAATGCAGTAATCGCTAATATAATTCCAACAGACTCTTAGCATCTCTACGAGTGAGAAAGTCTCATCGTAGTCAACTCCTTGAACTTGTCGGAAAACATCTTAACGACAAGTCGAGCTTTCTTAATGGTGATACTTACCATCATTGTCCGTCTTCCTTTTTAAAATCCATATGTACCTAACAACCTTACGACCATCAAGTAGCTCTTCCAAAGTCTACACTTTGTTTTCATACATGGATCCTCTCTCGGATTATATGGCCTCGAGACATTTTGGAATCCAGGCCCACCATCGCTTCTCCATAGCTCATAGGTCCATTGTTGTCTAGCAACATGACTTCCAAGACAGGATTACGTACCACTCTGAAGTAGTACGCATCCTTGTCATCCCACTAGGTTTGGTAGCGACTTGATCTGAAGTTTCATGATCACTATCATAAGCTTCCACTTCAATTGGTGTAGGTGCCACAGGAACAACTCCCTGTGCCCTGCCACACACTAGTTGAAGAGATGGTTCAATAACCTCATCAAGTCTCCACCATCCTCCTACTCAATTCTTTCGAGAGAAACTTTACCTCGAGAAAGGACCCGATTCTAGAAACAATCCCTTATTGCTTTTGGATCTGAGACAGGAGGTATACCCAACTGTTTCGGGTGTCCTATGAAGATGCATTTATTCGCTTTGGGTTCGAGCTTATCAGCCTGAAACTTTTTCACATAAGCGTCACAGCCCCAAACTTTTAAGAAATGACAGCTTAGGTTTCTCTAAACCATAGTTCATACGGTGTCATCTCATCGGAATTATGTGGTGCCCTATTTAAAGTGAATGTGGTTGTCTCTAATGCCTAACCCATAAACTATCGTGGTAATTCGATAAGAGACATCATGGTATGCATCATATCCAATAGGGTGCAGTTATGATGTTCGGACACACCATCACACTATGGTGTTCCAGGCTGTATTAGTTGTGAAACAATTTCCACAATGTCTTAATTCTGTGCCAAACTCGTAATTCAGATATTCATCTCTATGATCATACCATAGATATTTTATCCTCTTGTCACGACGATCTCTCACCTTCACCCTGAAATTACTTGAACCTTTCAACAATTCAGACTCGTGATTCATCAAGTAAATATACTCAACATCTACTCAAATCATCTGTGAAGTAAGAACATAATGATATCCACTACACGCCTCAGCACTCATTGGACCGCACATATCAAAATGTATTACTTCCAACAAGTTGCTTTCTAGTTCCATTTTACTGAAAACGAGGCTTTCAGTCATCTTGCCCATGTGGTATGATTTGCATGTCTCAAGTGATTCAAAATCAAGTGAGTCCAAACGGTCCATTTGCATGGAGTTTCTTCATGCATATACACCAATAGACATGGTTCGCATGTCTCAAACTTTTCAAAAACGAGTGAGCCCAAAGATCCATCAACATGGAGCTTCTTCATGCGTTTTATACCGATATGACTCAAATTGCAGTGCCACATTTGTGTGGTACTATCATTACTATCTTATACCTTTGGCATGAAAATGTGTATCACTACGATCGAGATTCAATAAACCATTCATTTTAGGTGCAAGACCATTGAAGGTATTATTCAAATAAACAGAGTAACCATCATTCTCCTTAAATGAATAACCGTATTGCGATAGACATAATCCAATCACGTCTATGCTCAACGCAAACACCAATCTCGATGGTAGAGGGAGCGTGCGATGCTTGATCACATCAAGCTTGGGAAAAACTTCCAACACATATCGCCAGCTCACCTTTAGCCAGTCTCCGTTTACTCCGCAGCCTTTTATTTCGAGTTTACTAACATTTAGCAACCGAACCGGTATCTAATACCATGGTGCTACTAGGAGTACTAGTAAAGTACACATTAACACAATGTATATCCAATATACTTCTATCGACCTTGCCAGCCTTCTCATCTACCAAGTATCTAGGGTAATTCTGCTCCAGTGGCTATTCCCCTTACTACAGAAGCACTTAGTCTCGGGTTTGGGTTCAACCTTGGGTTTCTTCACTAGAGCAGCAGCTGATTTGCCATTTCATGAAGTATCCCTTTTTTCCCTTGCCCTTCTTGAAACTAGTGGTTTCACCAACCATCAACAATTGATGCTCCTTCTTGATTTCTACTTTTGTGGTGTCAAACATCGCGAATATCTCAAGGATCATCATATATGTCCCTGATATATTATAGTTCATTAGGAAGCTCTAGTAGCTTGGTGGTAATGACTTCAGAGAAACATCACTATCTCATCTGGAAGATCAACTCCCACTCGATTCAAATGATTGTTGTACTCAGACAATCTGAGCACAAGCTCAACAATTGAGCTTTTCTCCCTTAGTTTGCAGGCTAAGAAAATCGTCGGAGGTCTTATACCTCTTGACGTGGGCACGAGCCCGAAATCCCAATTTCAGCCCTCGAAACATCTCATATGTTTCGCGACATTTCAAAACGTCTTCGGTGCCTCAACTCTAAACCGTTTAACTGAACTATCACGTAGTTATCAAAATGTGTATGTCAGATGTTGGCAACATCCACAGACGACGTTCGAGGTTCAGCACACTGAGCGGTGCATTAAGGACATAAGCCTTCTATGAAGCAATGAGGACAATCCTCAGTTTACGGACCTAGTCCGCATAATTTCTACTATCAACTTTTACCTAAATTTTCTCTAGGAACATATCTAAACAGTAGAACTAAAGCGCGAGCTACGACATAATTTGCGAAGACCTTTTGACTATGTTCAGGATAATTAAGTTCATCTTATGAACTCCCACTCAGATAGACATCCCTCTAGTCATTTAAGTGATTACATGATCCGAGTCAACTAGGCCGTGTCCGATCTTCACGTGAGACGGACTAGTCAACATCGGTGAACATCTTCATGTTGATCGTATCTACCATACGACTCATGCTCAACCTTTCGGTCTCTTGTGTTCCGAGGCCATGTCTGTACATGCTAGGCTCGTCAAGTTAACCTAAATGTTTCGCATGTGTTCCGAGGCCATGTCTGTACATGCTAGGCTCGTCAACACCCGTTGTATTCGAACGTAAGAATCTATCACACCCGATCATCACATGGTGCTTCGAAACGACGAACTTTCGCAACGGTGCACAATTAGGGAGAACACTTCTCTTGAAATTTTAGTGAGGGATCATCTTATTTAAGCTACCGTCGTTCTAAGCAAATAAGATGTATAAACATGATAAACATCACATGCAATCAAATAGTGACATGATATGGCCAATATCATATTGCTCCTTTTGATCTCCATCTTCGGGGCTCCATGATCATCATCGTCACCGGCATGACACCATGATCTCCATAATCATGATCTCCATCATCGTGTCTTCTTGAAGTTGTCTCATCATCTATTACTTCTACTACTATGGCTAACGCTTTAGCAATACAGTAAAGTAATTACATGACATTTATGTTGACACGCAGGTCATAAATAAATTAAGACAACTCCTATGGCTCCTGTCGGTTGTCATACTCATCGACATGCAAGTCGTGATTCCTATTACAAGAACATGATCAATCTCATACATCACATATATCATTCATCACATCCTTTTGGCCATATCACATCACAAGGCATATGCTGCAAAAACAAGTTAGATGTCCTCTAATTGTTGTTGCGAGTTTTTACGTGGCTGCTATAGGTTGCTAGCAAGAACGTTGCTTACCTACGCCAAAACCACAACGTGAATTGCCAATTTATATTTACCCTTCATAAGGACCATGTTCATCGAATCCGATCTGACTAAAGTGGGAGAGACAGACACCCGCCAGCCACCTTATGCAACTAGTGCATGTCAGTCGGTGGAACCGGTCTCACGTAAGCGTACGTGTAAGGTTGGTCCGGGACGCTTCATCCCACGATGCCGCTGAATCAAGATAAGACTAGTAACGGCAAGATAATTGACAATATCGACGCCCACAACTACTTTGTGTTCTACTCGTGCATAGTAACTATGCATAGACCTAGCTCATGATGCCACTGTTGGGGAACGTAGCAGAAATTCAAAATTTTCTACGCATGACCAAGATCAATCTATGGAGTAATCTAGCAACGAGGGAAGGAGAGTGCATCTACATACCCTTGTAGATCGCTAAGCGGAAGCGTTCAAGTGAACAGGGTTGATGGAGTCATACTCATCGTGATCCAAATCACCGATGATCCTAGTGCCGAACGGATGGCACCTCCGTGTTCAACACACGTACAGCCCGGTGACGTCTCCTACGCCTTGATCCAGCAAGAGGAGAAGGAGAGGTTGCGGAAGACTCCATCCAGCAGCAGCAGAACGGCGTGGTGGTGGTGGAGGAGCGTGGTACTCCAGCAGGGCTTCGCCAAGCACCACAAGAGACGAGGAGGGAGAGGGATAGGGCTGCGCCAAGAAGGAGATTGAATCATGTCTCTGGCAGCCCAAAACCTAAAGTATATATAGGGGGAGGGGAGGGGCTGCGCCCCACCTAGGTTTCCACCCCTAGGGGTGGCGGCCAGCCCTAGATCCCATCTAGGGGGGCGGCCAAGGGGGGAGAGAGGGGGGCGCACCACTAGGTGGGCCTTAGGCCCATCTGAACCTAGGGTTTGCCCCCTTCCACTCTCCCTGCGCCTTGGGCCTTGGTGGGGGGGGGGGGCACCAGCCCACCTGGGGCTGGTCCCCTCCCACACTTGGCCCATGCTGCCCTCCGGGGATGGTGGCCCCACTTGGTGGACCACCGGGACCCTCCCGATGGTCCCGCTACATTACCGATAAAACCCAAAACTTTTCCCGCGACCAAAACAGGACTTCCCATATATAAATCTTTACCTTCGGACCATTCCGGAACTCCTCGTGACGTCCGGGATGTCATCCGGGACTCCGAACAACATTCGGTAACCACGTATATCTCTTCCCTATAACCCTAGCGTCATCGAACCTTAAGTGTGTAGACCCTACGGGTTCGGGAGACATGCAGACATGACCGAGATAACTCTCCGGTCAATAACCAACAGCGGGATCTGGATACCCATGCTGGCTCCCACATGCTCCACGATGATCTCATCGGATGAACCACGATGTCAAGGACTTAATCAATCCTGTATATAATTCCCTTTGTCTATCGGTACGATACTTGCCCGAGATTCGATCGTCGGTATCTCGATACCTTGTTCAATCTCGTTACCGGCAAGTCTCTTTACTCGTTCCGTAACACATCATCCCGTGATCAACTCCTTGATCACATTGTGCACATTATGATGATGTCCTACCGAGTGGGCCCAGAGATACCTCTCCGTTTACACGGAGTGACAAATCCCAGTCTCGATTCGTGCCAACCCAATAGACACTTTCGGAGATACCTGTAGTGTACCTTTATAGCCACCTGGTTACGTTGTGACGTTTGGCACACCCAAAGCACTCCTACGGTATCCAGGAGTTGCACAATCTCATGGTCTAAGGAAATGATACTTGACATTAGAAAAGCTTTAGCATACGAACTACATGATCTTGTGCTAGGCTTAGGATTGGGTCTTGTCCATCACATCATTCTCCTAATGATGTGATCCCGTTATCAACGACATCCAATGTCCATGGTCAGGAAACCGTAACCATCTATTGATCAACGAGCTAGTCAACTAGAGGCTTACTAGGGACATGGTGTTGTCTATGTATCCACACATGTATCTGAGTTTCCTATCAATACAATTCTAGCATGGATAATAAACGATTATCATGAACAAGGAAATATAATAATAACCAATTTATTATTGCCTCTAGGGCATATTTCCAACAATCTGGACCCTCCGATCTTAATCGGACGGTCCCGGATAAATAGGTTAGGGGCCCAAATAAGAAAACGGTGACGTTTTGTAGATGTTTGGGGATGATCTGGACACAACGGTGGCGACAGCCCGGGTAGGGTTCGGGACAACTTTCGGACGCGCACGTGAGGGGGTCGATGCACCGTGCAAGGAGGGGTTTCGGGGCCTGGCGGTGATAGCGGACTGTGCAGACGGACTAGAGAGGAAAGAGAGGGAAAGCCTGGCAACAGTTTTCGAAGACCGAAAACGTCCGACGTGTGCCCGGCTATAATGCCGCTATAGTTTAATGTTGGGACGTTAAACGGACTCCGAATGCGATGAAACTTGACAGGCGGTCTACTGACAATAAAACAACACCGCACGCCAACTTTCATCCCATTCCGAGAACATTTTTCGGCCACTTATAAAATAATATCTCGGACATGCCGCAGGCGCGTGCAAGTGTGTCTGGGCTCAGAACGGATAACGGACGGAACGAGGAGACCGGGACGGATGCAAGTTTGAAAACATGATGATGCAATGCACATGATGACATGACAAGATGCAACACGCAAGCAAAAGACATGGCAACAACAAGGAATAACTCGAAGACACCTGGCACAACGGTCTCAGGGCGTTACAACACTCCACCACTACGAGAGGATCTCGTCCTGAGATCTAGAATGGCACCGGAGGGAAAACGGAGGAGGAAGAGGAAGACAGGAGGTAAAACTAAGTTGCTCCTTTGACAAAAGAGTGAAACCAAAGAACCTTGAAAAGGTTAAGCCATCTCGAGAAAAGAATACAACGGAGATGACGAAATTGAAAACACTCCGTTAGCAAAAAGGAACAATGAAGAACGACTTCGGTCAGCACTCCGGTTGAAAAGTGATACAAGACTTGATAAGGCAAAAAGAACTTGAGCAAAAGGGCACAACACTCCGGTTAAAAGTATAAGCAAGAAAGAAAAAAAAAGGTCCTGACAAGAACAAGAAGAAAGGTTGAAGAGAGCAACATCACAATGCCTCTGGAACAAAAGTAAGAATGGAATGGAATGAATGAAGGGAAACACGATCTTGAGAGAGCACGCTTACAACAAATGCTAGAACGGAGTTGTTGGAAAAACCAACAACGAAAAGAATAATCTTGATATGGTCTTATGGAATACATCTCAAATTATGAGGTGACAACCTGCCACTCACGGGAAGAAGAATTGGATTGGCATGAACAAGGAGACGAGAAGCTTATTTCACCGGGAGGGTAGATGAAGAACTTGGATCATATATGAGCACCATTATAGCAACAATCCTTAGGGAAGGCTTTAGGTGAAATATAACACAAGATAACTCCAATGACGAGATTGATGGGTTTAAAATATCTCATTGTTGACAACATGTGAATCATGAAAACATGAACTCAAATTATCAAAAATGACATAATACCACCTCCAATAATATGGAAGAAAGAATTGCACTCCGGATAGAAAGATGAAGAATGCTTGATTTCCTCTGAAAAGAATCTCAATGAACGCTAGGAGAAGGAATTTTTTCTTTGATGAACCATCATGTATAGCCTCCATGAAGAAACTCCGGTAACAAAAGAATAAAAAGAAGGAGAAATTGAAAACACAAGGTGAATCCTTGCAATGATTTAGATGGATCTTCGTGATGATATAATGCGGAAAACATGGAACTCTGGAAAATAAAAGATAAGCATCTCGAACTAAGAATGTGATACGATGAACCACTCCGGAAAAGAAATTGAATAAACTTGATGAAACAAGAATAAGAATTACATTATGCTTTATCCTTCACCAATTAACTTGATGACAATCGATGGCTTTGGCATACTACTTATTCTTGTAGAAAGAATTAAGATAGAGATAGAGTCGACTTGGAAAAGGTCTTCAACGAAACCCCGGTAGAATTTGAAAACACGAATGAATTGATGAGGAAGAGAAGTCTTGAACGAACCACCGTAAGAATTAAAATGAACGAAGAAAAGATAAAGAAACACCGGGAAGAATTATAAAATGAACGGAGATTGAGAGGATTTAGAAACATGAGAACGAAGAGATCACGAGGCGATTAAAGATCACTAGAACGAAGGACCTGTAAAATAGGAGAATGATAACTTACAGCTGAGAATGAATAAACCTGAATTGATGGACTCCGGATAACAAACTGAGAAGACTCTTGAATTGCTCCGGATAGGTGAAAAGAATACTCACGATCAAAACAATTATGAGAGGATGGTAACAAGCTAGCACCACGAGTCTCTGAGAGAACGGATAAGATATGGAGGAAAAACACTTCTTCGGTCTTCAAATGTTGAGAATGACAACGAGAAACACCACCAAGAATTATTTAGACACTCTGGAAGAATCAAAAGGAAGAGGTTGAGCCAATGATGAAAAGAATTTGAAAGATCTTGGAGAAATACATTTGACTGATGATAATTCATTCTTACGTCAATCTTTGAAACGAATTTAATAAACTCCGGGAAAATAAGAAGAGTCAGGTAAGATCCTGGGAAAAGACCTGTGGGTTGGGGCCCACTCAAAAGAAACACCGTTGAAATGATTAAAGGAGAGGTTGCATCGGTTGAATTAAAAGGCTTGAATGAGATAACATCCTCAAAATAGCTTAACGGATTAAGAGTGGAAACATGAATCTTCTGAGATATCTTTAGCACTCCGGAACAAAAGAATAGCAAGCGGGGAAGATTAAGAGGTGCACCGGCTTGAATTAAATCCACCGGAGAAGAAAATGAGTGAAGAGTGATGAACTTGAAGCTTCATTAGAATCTTCATGAGAATCACCGGATACGAACATTGAAAGAAAAGAATGAAGAGACTTCACAAGAATAAAAGGATACTTGATTAAGAAATCCGAGTCCGTGAGGAAAAAGGGGTGGGTGGGCGGGAAAACAAAGGCAACTTGGAGACGGATGAAACAAACACCGTTGAGAAGAACTGATACTAGATCTTGCGAATGTTGAAATGATCGGATCCACTTGAAGAGAAAACACGCCGGTTGAAAAAGGATTGACATGGCAATCTCGATTATCATGAAGGATTAGTGTTCACATCGGAGTATGAGACCACCGCTTAGGGAAGGTATGGAATCAACATTTGACTTCGAAGCAACTCGAATACCACAACTCAAAACAAAACAAAGGATTGGCTTGCAAAATAAGCCGGAACAAACATATAATAGAGATTTCGTCCGAAGTTTTCGTGGTGAGGCCTACACAGGCTCGATCGTACAGCACCATCATGTACAAGGCAGTGCACATGACATACGAAGCGTCCCCGAGTCGGCATAGTCAAGGACTCTTTAAAACACAACGAGACCACTGTAAAACCGACCGTGGATAAGCGAACCACTAGACGTCGAACCCCAATTTCATATCATACATCTGTTGGAAAGATATCCTAAGAGCTACTTGAATTCCCACTTATAAACTCCCGAAACTTTCCGGTTATGCAATCAGGTGTTGGGGATACAGGGGAAGCATAATATCTCGCCCAAAACTAGCAAATCCTACATCCAGCTGTATCCATCCTTCAACACATAACCAAGAAACCTTCGGAAATCATCTACCTCAACCTTCGAAAAGCATTCGTTATACAAGTTATGGCAATACTCTCGAACTCCCGCCCCAGTACTGGGTGGCGTCGAGGTTATCTCACCAACGAACTGCATAAAAGAGATTTTCGATGTCGGCGTACTAAACTCAGGTATTCCAGAACTGCAACGATAAAATTGTGACGACAACACCTCGGAGCTCAACTCCCCGGGACACTGCCACAACCCCTAAATGTCAGGAGGCACCAAGAACAATGTTCTCATCACAAAACCATCGGAACGATTCCAAGATACCCGCGAGATCCTAAAAAAATTTAGTGAAATTTGAGAAGAGAAGAGTCAAAACTCTACGTCAGGATGCCTCACCAGAGCGACGAAGGGACTAAGGAGTAAAAAGAAATCTTAACTCTCCGATATATAATTCCTAATGACTCAAAACATTTTTTTTCTAGACTCAACAACGGCTGCTAAAAACGATCAAGCAGTGGGGCTCCTAAGGTCGGGGAAGGCTCTGATACTAACTTATAACACCCTCGATGCGGCTATATCTCCCACGTGTCGAAGCACGACTTAGAGGCATAACCGCATTGAAAGCAATGTTGCAAGTGAGGTAATCTTCACACAACCCATGTAATACATAAGGGAAAAGATACATAGTTGGCTTACAATCACCACTTCACACAATTACATGAATAAAGCATTACATCAACCAGTTACAATCAAGGCCCGACTACGGAGCCAAAATAAAAGAAGAACCCCAAATGCGACAAGGTCCCCGATCGACCCCAACTGGGCTCCACTACTGATCAACTAGAACGAAACAACATAAAGGACAAGATCTTCATCGAGCTCCTCCTTGAGCTTGGTTGCGTCATCTGCATGGGCTCATCGGCACCTGCAAGCTAGTTTTGGAAGTATCTGTGAGCCACGGGGACTCAACAAGCTCGCACCCTCGCGATCAAGACTATTTAAGCTTATGGGTAAGGTAAAAGGTATGAGGTGGAGCTATAACAAGCGACTAGCATATATGGTGGCTACCATACGCAAATAAGAGCGAGAAGAGAAGGCAAAAGCACGGCCGAACAACTATGATCAAGAAGTGATCCTAGAACAACCTACGTCAAGCATAACTCTAACACCGTGTTCACTTCCCGGACTCAGCCGGAAAGAGACCACCATGGTTACACACGCGGTTGATGTATTTTAATTAAGGTCAACTTCAGGTTTTCTACAACCGGACATTAACAAATTCCCATCTGCCCATAACCGCGGGCACGTCTTTCGAAAGTTCAAAACCCTGCAGGGGTGTCCCAACTTAGCCCATCACAAGCTCTCATGGTTAATGAAGGATATTCCTTCGAGCGGGAAGACCCGATCAGACTCGGAATCCCGGTTACAAGACATTTCGACAAGGTAAAACTAAACCAGCAACACCGCCCGAATGTGCCGACAAATCCCGATAGGAGCTGCACATATCTCTTTCTCAGGGCACACTCAGATTGTCTAAACTTCCGGTAGGCCAGCCCAGAGTTGCCCCTGGTGGCCACCGGCGGCTGGCAGGTTGGACCAACACTCAGAGGAGCACTGGCCCGGGGGGGTTAAAATAATGATGACCCTTGAGTCTGCAGAACCCAAGGGAAAGAAAAGGCTAGGTGGCAAATGGTAAAACCAAGGTTGGGCATTGCTGGAGGAGTTTTATTCAAGGCGAACTGTCAAGGGGTTCCCATTATTACCCAACCGCGTAAGGAACGCAAAATCCGGGAACATAACACCGATATGACGGAAACTAGGGCGGTAAGAGTGGAACAAAACACCAGGCATAAGGCCGAGCCTTCCACCCTTTACCAAGTATATAGATGCATTAATTAAATAAGATATATTGTGATATCCCAACAAGTAAACATGTTCCATAAGGGAACGATCTCCATGTTCCAACAAGGAACAAATTTCAATCTTCACCTGCAACTAACAATGCTATAAGAGGGGCTGAGCAACGCGGTAACATAGCCAAACAACGTTTTGCTAGGACAAGGTGGGTTAGAGGCTTGGTTCAACAATATAGGAGGCATGATAAGCAAGTGGTAGGTATCGCAGCATAGGCATAGCAAAAGAGCGAGCAACTAGCAAGCAAAGATAGACGTGATTTCGAGGGTATGGTCATCTTGCCTGAGATCCCGCAAGGAAGAAGAACGAGTCCATGAAGAAGACAAACGGACGTAGTCGAACAGGTCCTCACACACACGACATTATCGGAACCAACCCGAAGAAGCAACACCGGAAAGAAGCAAACAACATAGTAAACAACCAACACATCAACATGGCATGATGCACAATCGAGTATGATGCATGTCCAGTTTAATGAAGCATGGCATGGCAAAGTGCACAAACAATCCTACAAATTAAGTGGAGCTCAACATGCAACTCCGTTGCATATTAACAAAACACCACGTGACTTATTTAGTTCTCTCTCGTTTATGTACCCAACAATATTAAATGTCCTTAGCATGGCAAGAGGGTGAAGCATGATGAAACTATCTAATCTAGGCAAGTTTAAATGAGGCCGGAAGCAACGAACAACAATTCCGGTAAAACCCCATATGCATATTTTAAGGTTTGGTACTGTTCTGCCCTAAACCATATTTTAGAGTTGTTAAACATGCAAAGTAAAGCCACCATGTTAAACTAGGCATTTTTCCACCCCATTTACATATAAAGTTTATTAAATTCGGAGTTACGGTTATTTATCTATGAATTAAAGCATTTTAACATGGCATAGGAGTAAATTTAACCAATCATCATTTTAAGCATTTCAAACATAGATGAAAGTGGCAAATTATTAAACTAGACAAAATTCTAAGCAAGTTTCATAATTAAAGTTTTTACATATGATGCACCGTTTGTGAGTAATGAAATGCATGAAGTTTAGGGGTTGATCTGCACAAGTGCAAATCCCTGGAAATTGACTAATTCACAGATCTGAAAAAAAGCTACACTGGACCGAAACTAATACTAGAGCAGGCCCAACAAAATAAAGAAAAAAAGGGGCGTTGGGGCTCTCACTTCGGGCTGAGGCCCAGTCGGTAGAACAGGAGGCCGGGCAGGCCGAGAGCGGTGCTGGGCCTCGCAGGTCGATCGAAGCAGGGTGGCGCAGTCAACGCGCAGGCTGGACCGGGCGACCTTGCTCCTCTTTCGATCTGGATAGCGGCGATGCACTGCATCTAGCGCGTCCCTCTGCTTGTCAGAAAAATAGAGCAGCGGCGGTGCTGGACAGAAAGGCAGCAACGGGACTTTGGCGGAGGACGGCCTGAACAGGCAGGGCGGCGATGCGGTCCGGCGGCTCTGCTCGCCGGCGGTGGGTGAAGGTGGGGGCGCGACTGCAGGCGCTGGGCCTGGGGCAGCGACGAGCTGACGGATTACTGGGACGAGGTGGCGGCATCATGGAGGCGCGGTTCCCTGTGAAGAAGAGAAAATAGGAGAGAGCTTGAGCGCGTAGAGAGAAGGAAAAGAATGAAGGAAAAAGGAGGAAGGGAGCTGGTCTCCAACGAAGTCGAGGCGCAGGGGAGGAGGCGCGACGAGGAGAAGCACGAGGTGCTCGGGCGGCTGGAGTGGCACCGGGGCTGGTCCTGGTGGTGCTCGACGATGCAAGGGCCCCGGTGGTGCTGCTTCTTGCCGTGGCGCATGTGGAAGCAGAGGAGCTTGTGCGCGAGTCTGCAGGCGCGGGGTCCTAGTGACGCGGTCGCCGGCGACGGGAGGAGGAGGAGGTGCTCGGGCGGCTCGGCGGCGGCCATGGGAGCTCGTGCTCCTGTAGGATTTGGGCGGCGACGGTGGTTGGACGGGAGGGGAAAACGAGAAGAAAGTGGAGGCTTCGATTCATCTTGGGTGGAACTGGATCGGGACGATCCCGAGGGGAATTGTGAGTGGGTGGCGGCGGCGCGATGGGACAAGGGGGAGGATTTTTAGGGTTAGGCTAGAGTCGATCTATATATAGCAAAAGGCTAAATTTAGGGGCATCTGGACCCTCCGATCTTAATCGGACGGTCCCGGATAAATAGGTTAGGGGGCCCAAATAAGAAAATGGTGACGTTTTGTAGATGTTTGGGGATGATCCGGACACAACGGTGGCGACAGTCCGGGTCGGGTTCGGGACAACTTTCGGACGTGCACGTGAAGGGGTCGATGCACCGTGGAAGGAGGGGTTTCTGGGCCTGGCGGTGATAGTGGACTGTGCAGACGGACTAGAGAGGAAAGAGAGGGAAAGCCCGGCAACAGTTTTCGAAGACCGAAAACGTCCGACGTGTGCCCGGCTATAATGCCGCTATAGTTTAACGTTGGGACGTTAATGGACTCCGAATGCGATGAAACTTGACAGGCGGTCTACTGACAATAAAACAACACCGCACGCCAACTTTCATCCCATTCCGAGAACATTTTTCGGCCACTTATAAAATAATATCTCGGACATGCCGCGGGCGCGTGCAAGTGTGTCTGGGCTCAGAACGGATAACGGACGGAACGAGGAGACCGGGACGGATGCAAGTTTTGAAAACATGATGATGCAATGCACATGATGACATGACAAGATGCAACACGCAAGCAAAAGACATGGCAACAACAATGAATAACTCGAAGACACCTGGCACAACGGTCTCGGGGCATTACAACACTCCACCACTACGAGAGGATCTCGTCCCGAGATCTAGAATGGCACCGGAGGGAAAACGGAGGAGGAAGAGGAAGAGAGGAGGTAAAACTAAGTTGCTCCTTTGACAAAAGAGTGAAACCAAATAACCTTGAAAAGGTTAAGCCATCTCGAGAAAAGAATACAATGGAGATGACGAAATTGAAAACACTCCGTTAGCAAAGAGGAACAATGAAGAACAACTTCGGTCACCACTCTGGTTGAAAAGTGATACAAGACTTGATAAGGCGAAAAGAACTTGAGCAAAAGGGCACAACACTCCGGTTAAAAGTATAAGCAAGAAAGAAAAAAACAAGGTCCTGACAAGAACAAGAAGAAAGGTTGAAGAGAGCAACATCACAATGCCTCCGGAACAAAAGTAAGAATGGAATGGAATGAACGAAGGGAAACACGATCTTGACAGAGCACGCTTACAACAAATGCTAGAACGGAGTTGTTGGAGAAACCAACAACTAAAAGAATAATCTTGATATGGTCTTATGGAATACATCTCAAATTATGAGGTGACAACCTGCCACTCATGGGAAGAAGAATTGGATTGGCATGAACAAGGAGACGAGAAGCTTATTTCACCGGGAGAGTAGATGAAGAACTTGGATCATATATGAGCACCATTATAGCAACAATCCTTAGGGAAGGCTTTAGGTGAAATATAACACAAGATAACTCCAATGATGAGATTGATGGATTTAAAATATCTCATTCTTGACAACATGTGAATCATGAAAACATGAACTCAAATTATCAAAAATGACATAATACCACCTCCAATAATATGGAAGAAAGAATTGCACTCCGGATAGCAAGATGAAGAATGCTTGAGTTCCTCTGAAAAGAATCTCAATGAATGCTAGGACAAGGAATTTTTTCTTTGATGAACCATCACGTATAGCCTCCATGAAGAAACTCCGGTAACAAAAGAATAAAAAGAAGGAGAAATTGAAAACACAAGGTGAATCCTTGCAATGATTTAGATGGATCTTCGTGATGATATAATGCGGAAATACTGGAACTCCGGAAAAGAAAAGATAAGCATCTCGAACTGAGAATGTGATACGATGAACCACTCCGGAAAAGAAATTGAATAAACTTGATGAAACAAGAATAAGAATTACATTATGCTTTATCCTTCACCAATTAACTTGATGACAATCGATGTCTTTGGCATACTACTTATCCTTGTAGAAAGAATTAAGATAGATATAGAGTCGACTTGGAAAAGGTCTTCAACGAAACCCCGGTAGAATTTGAAAACACGAATGAATTGATGAGGAAGAGAAGTCTTGAACGAACCACCGTAAGAATTAAAATGAACGAAGAAAAGATAAAGAAACACCGGGAAGAATTATAAAATGAATAGAGATTGAGAGGATTTAGAAACATGAGAACGAAGAGATCACGAGCCGATTAAAGATCACTAGAACGAAGGACCTGTAAAATAGGAGAATGATAACTGACAGCTGAGAATGAATAAACCTGAATTGATGGACTCCGGATAACAAACTGAGAAGACTCTTGAATTGCTCCGGATAGGTGAAAAGAATACTCACGATCAAAACAATTATGAGAGGATGGTAACAAGCTAGCACCACGAGTCTCTGAGAGAACGGATAAGATATGGAGTAAAAACTCTTCTTCGGTCTTCAAATGTTGAGAATGGCGACGAGAAACACCACCAAGAATTATTTAGACACTCTAGAAGAATCAAAACAAAGAGGTTGAGCCAATGATGAAAATAATTTGAAAGATCTTGGAGAAATACATTTGACTGATGATAATTCATTCTTACGTCAATCTTTGAAACGAATTTGAAAAACTCCGGGAAAATAAGAAGAGTCGGGTAAGATCCTGGGAAAAGACATGTGGGTTGGGGCCCACTCAAAAGAAACATCATTGAAATGATTAAAGGAGAGGTTGCATCGATTGAATTAAAAGGCTTGAATGAGATAACATCCTCAAAATAGCTTGAACGGATTAAGAGAGGAAACACGAATCTTCTAAGATATCTTTAGCACTCCAGAACAAAAGAATAGCAAGCGGGGAAGATTAAGAGGTGCACCGGCATAAATAGGCATTGGGCAAAAAGAAAAGGAGTATGCTCAATACCAAAGCTTGAATTAAATCCACCGGACAAGAAAATGAGTGAAGAGTGACGAACTTGAAGCTTCGTTAGAATCTTCATGAGAATCACCGGATACGAACATTGAAAGAAAAGAATGAAGAGACTTCACAAGAATAAAAGGAGACTTGATTAAGAAATCCGAGTCCTTGAGGAAAAAGGGGTGGGTGGGCGGGAAAACAAAGGCAACTTGGAGACGGATGAAACAAACACCATTGAGAAGAACTGATACTAGATCTTGCGAATGTTGAAATGATCGGATCCACTTGAAGAGAAAACACGCCGATTGAAAAAGGATTGACATGGCAATCTCGATTATCATGAAGGATTAGTGTTCACATCGGAGTATGAGACCACCGCTTAGGGAAGGTATGGAATCAACATTTGACTTCGAAGCAACTCGAATACCACAACTCAAAACAAAACAAAGGATTGGCTTGAAAAATAAGCCGGAACAAACATATGATAGAGATTTCATCCGAAGTTTTCGTGGTGGGGCCTACACGGGCTCGATCGTACAACACCATCATGTACAAGGCAGTGCACATGACATATGAAGCGTCCCCAAGTCGGCATAGCCAAGGACTCTTTAAGACACAATGAGACCACTGTAAAACCGACGGTGGATAGGCGGACCACTAGACGTCGAACCCCAATTTCATATCATACATCTGTCGGAAAGATATCCTAAGAGCTACTTGAATTCCCACTTATAAACTCCTGAAACTTTCTGGTTATGCAATCAGGTGTTGGGGATACAGGGGAAGCATAATATCTCACCCAAAACTAGCAAATCCTACATCCAGATGTATCCATCCTTCAACACATAACCAAGAAACCTTCGGAAATCATCTACCTCAACCTTCGAAAAGCATCCGTTATACAAGTTATGGAAATACTCCCGAACTCCCGCCCCAGTGCTGGGTGGCGTCGAGGTTATCTCACCAATGAACTGCATAAAAGAGATTTTGGATGTCGGCGTACTAAACTCAGGTATTCCAGAACTGCAACGATAAAATTGTGATGACAACACCTCGGAGCTCAACTCCCCGGGACACTGCCACAACCCCTAAATGTCAGGAGGCACCAAGAACAATGTTCTCGTCACAAAACCATCGGAACGATTCCAAGATACCCGCGAGATCCTAAAAAAATTTAGTGAAATTTGAGAAGAGAAGAGTCAAAACTCTACGTCAGGATGCCTCACCAGAGCGACGAAGGGACTGAGGAGTAAAAAGAAATCCTAACTCTCTGGTATATAATTCCTAATGACTCAAAACATTTTTTCTAGACTCAACAACGGCTACTAAAAACGATCAAGCAGTGGGGCTCCTAAGGTCGGGGAAGGCTCTGATACCAACTTATAACGCCCTCGATGCGGCTATATCTCCCACATGTCGAAGTACGACTTAGAGGCATAACCGCATTGAAAGCAATGTTGCAAGTGAGGTAATCTTCACACAACCCATGTAATACATAAGGGAAAAGATACATAGTTGGCTTACAATCACCACTTCACACAATTACATGAATAAAGCATTACATCAACCAGTTACAATCAAGGCCCGACTACGGAGCCAAAATAAAAGAAGAACCCCAAATGCGACAAGGTCCCCGATCGACCCCAACTGGGCTCCACTACTGATCAACTAGAACGAAACAACATAAAGGACAAGATCTTCATCGAGCTCCTCCTTGAGCTTGGTTGCGTCATCTGCATGGGCTCATTGGCACCTGCAAGCTGGTTTTGGAAGTATCTGTGAGCCACGGGGACTCAGCAATCTCGCACCCTCGCGATCAAGACTATTTAAGCATATGGGTAGGGTAAAAGGTATGAGGTGGAGCTGCAGCAAGCAACTAGCATATATGGTGGCTAACATACGCAAATAAGAGCGAGAAGAGAAGGCAAAAGCACGGTTGAACAACTATGATCAAGAAGTGATCCTAGAACAACCTACGTCAAGCATAACTCCAACACCGTGTTCACTTCCCGGACTCATCCGAAAAGAGACCATCACGGTTACACACGCGTTTGATGTATTTTAATTGAGGTCAACTTCAGGTTTTCTACAACCGGACGTTAACAAATTCCCATCTGCCCATAACCGCGGGCACGACTTTCGAAAGTTCAAAACCCTGCAGGGGTGTCCCAACTTAGCCCATCACAAGCTCTCACGGTCAACGAAGGATATTCCTTCTAGCGGGAAGACCCGATCAGACTCGGAATCCCTGTTACAAGACATTTCGAAAAGGTAAAACTAAACCAGCAACACCGCCCGAATGTGCCGACAAATCCCGATAGGAGCTGCACATATCTCTTTCTCTGGGCACACTCAGATTGTCTGAACTTCTGGTAGGCCAGCCCAGAGTTGCCCCTAGTGGCCACCGGCGGCTGACAGGTTGGACCAACACTCAGAGGAGCAGTGGCCCGGGGGGGTTAAAATAATGATGACCCTTGAGTTTGCAGAACCCAAGGGAAAGAAAAGGCTAGGTGGCAAATGGTAAAACCAAGGTTGGGCATTGCTAGAGGAGTTTTATTCAAGGCGAACTGTCAAGGGGTTCCCATTATTACCCAACCGCATAAGGAACGCAAAATCCGGGAACATAACACCGATATGACGGAAACTAGGGCGGCAAGAGTGGAACAAAACACTAGGCATAAGGCCGAGCCTTCCACCCTTTACCAAGTATATAGATGCATTAATTAAATAAGATATATTGTGATATCCCAACAAGTAAACATGTTCCATAAAGGAAAGATATCCATGTTCCAACAAGGAACAAACTTCAATCTTCACCTGCAACTAACAACGCTATAAGAGGGGCTGAGCAACGCGGTAACATAGCCAAACAATGGTTTGCTAGGACAAGGTGGGTTAGAGGCTTGGTTCAACAATATAGGAGGCATGATAAGCAAGTCGTAGGTATCGCAGCATAGGCATAGCAAAAGAGCGAGCAACTAGCAAGCAAAGATAGAAGTGATTTCGAGGGTATGGTCATCTTGCATGAGATCCCGCAAGGAAGAAGAACGAGTCCATGAAGAAGACAAACGGACGTAGACGAACGGGTCCTCACACACACGACGTTATCGGAACCAACCCGAAGAAGCAACACCAAAAAGAAGCAAACAACATAGTAAACAACCAACACATCAACATGGCATGATGCACAATCAAGTATGATGCATGTCCGGTTTAATGAAGCATGGCATGGCAAAGTGCACAAACAATCCTACAAATTAAGTGGAGCTCAACATGCAACTCCGTTGCATATTAACGAAACACCACGTGACTTATTTAGTTCTCTCTCGTGTATGTACCCAACAATATTAAATGTCCTTAGCATGGCAAGAGGGTGAAGCATGATGAAACTATCTAATCTAGGCAAGTTTAAATGAGGCCGGAAGCAACGAACAACAATTCCGGTAAAACCCCATATGCATATTTTAAGGTTTGGTACTGTTCTGCCCTAAACCATATTTTAGAGTTGTTAAACATGCAAAGTAAAGCCACCATGTTAAACTAGGCATTTTTCCACCCCATTTACATATAAAGTTTATTAAATTCGGAGTTACGGTTATTTAGTTATGAATTAAAGCATTTTAACATGGCATAGGAGTAAATTTAACCAAACATCATTTTAAGCATTTCAAACATAGATGAAGTGGCAAATTATTAAACTAGACGAAATTCTAAGCAAGTTTCATATTTAAAGTTTTTACATATGATGCACTGTTTGTGAGTAATGAAATGCATGAAGTTTAGGGGTTGATCTGCACAAGTGCAAATCCCTGGAAATTGACTAATTCACAGATCTGAAAAAAAGCTACACTGGACCGAAACTAATACTAGAGCAGGCCCAACAAAATAAAGAAAAAAGGGGCGCTGGGGCTCTCACTTCGGGCTGAGGCCCAATCGTTAGAACAGGAGGCCGGGCAGGCCGAGAGCGGTGCTGGGCCTCGCAGGTCGATCGAAGCAGGGTGGCGCAGTCAACGCGCAGGCTGGACCGGGCGACCTCGCTCCTCTCTCGATCTGGACAGCGGCGATGCACTGCATCTAGCGCGTCCCTCTGCTTGTCAGAAAAATAGAGCAGCGGTGGTGCTGGACAGAAAGGCAGCAGCGGGACTTTGGCGGAGGACGGCCTGAACCGGCAGCGCGGCGACGCGGTCCGGCGGCTCTGCTCGCCGGCGGTGGGTGAAGGTGGGGTCGCGACTGCAGGCGCTGGGACCGGGGCGGCGACGAGCTGATGGACTACTGGGACGAGGTGGCGGCGTCATGGAGGCGCGGTTTCCTGTGAAGAAGAGAAAACAGGAGAGAGCTTGAGCGTGTAGAGAGAAGGAAAAGAAGGAAGGAAAAAGGAGGAAGGGAGCTGGTCTCCAACGAAGTCGAGGCGCAGGGGAGGAGGCGCGATGAGGAGAAGCACGAGGTGCTCGGGCGGCCGGAGTGGCACCGGGGCTGGTCCTGGTGGTGCTCGACGATGCAAGGGCCCCGGTGGTGCTGCTTCTTGCCGTGGCGCGTGAGGAAGCAGAGGAGCTTGTGCGCGAGTCTGCAGGCGCGGGGTCCTGGTGACGCGGTCGCCGGCGACTGGAGGAGGAGGAGGTGCTCGGGTGGCTCGGCAGCGGCCATGGGAGCTCGTGCTCCTGTAGGATTTGGGCGACGGCGGTGGTTGGACAGGAGGGGAAAACAAGGAGAAAGTGGAGGCTTCGATTCGTCTCGGGTGGAACTGGATCGGGACGATCCCGAGGGGAATTGTGAGTGCGTGGCGGCGGCGCGATGGGACAAGGGGGAGGTTTTTTAGGGTTAGGCTAGAGTTGATCTATATATAGCAAAAGGCTAAATTTAGGGGCATCTGGACCCTCCGATCTTAATCGGACGGTCCCGGATAAATAGGTTAGGGGATCCAAATAAGAAAACGGTGACGTTTTGTAGATGTTTGGGGATGATCCGGACACAACGGTGGCGACAGTCCAGGTCGGGTTCGGGACAACTTTCGGATGCGCACGTGAGGGGGTCGATGCACCATGCAAGGAGGGGTTTCGGGGCCTGGCGGTGATAGCGGACTGTGCAGACGGACTAGAGAGCAAAGAGAAGAAAGCCCGGCAACAGTTTTCGAAGACCGAAAACGTCCGACGTGTGCCCGACTATAATGCCGCTATAGTTTAACGTTGGGACGTTAAACGGACTCCGAATGCGATGAAACTTGACAGGCGGTCTACTGACAATAAAACAACACCGCACGCCAACTTTCATCCCATTCCAAGAACATTTTTCGGCCACTTATAAAATAATATCTCGGACATGCCGCGGGCGCGTGCAAGTGTGTCTGGGCTCAGAACGGATAACGGACGGAACGAGGAGACCGGGACGGATGCAAGTTTTGAAAACATGATGATGCAATGCACATGATGACATGACCAGATGCAACACGCAAGCAAAAGACATGGCAACAACAACGAATAACTCGAAGACACCTGGCACAACGGTCTCGGGGCGTTACACAAATGGATGTCAAAACTGCATTCCTGAATGGATTTCTGGAAGAAGAGTTGTATATGATGCAACCAGAAGGTTTTTTCGATCCAAAGGGAGCTAACAAAGTGTGCAAGCTCCAGCGATCCATTTATGGACTGGTGCAAGCCTCTCAGAGTTGGAATAAACGCTTTGATAGTGTGATCAAAGCATTTGGTTTTATACAGACTTTTGGAGAAGCCTGTATTTACAAGAAAGTGAGTGGGAGCTCTGTAGCATTTCTGATATTATATGTGGATGACATATTGCTAATTGGAAATGATATAGAATTTCTGGATAGCATAAAGGGATACTTGAATAAGAGTTTTTCAATGAAAGACCTCGGTGAAGCTGCTTACATATTAGGCATTAAGATCTATAGAGATAGATCAAGACGCTTAATTGGACTTTCACAAAGCACATACCTTGACAAAGTTTTGAAGAAGTTCAAAATGGATCAAGCAAAGAAAGGGTTCTTGCCTGTGTTACAAGGTGTGAAGTTGAGTAAGACTCAATGCCCGACCACTGCAGACGATAGAGAGAAAATGAGAGATGTTCCCTAGGCTTCAGCCATAGGCTCTATCATGTATGCAATGTTGTGTACCAGACCTGATGTGTGCCTTGCTATAAGTCTAGCAGGGAGGTACCAAAGTAATCCAGGAGTGGATCACTGGACAGCGGTCAAGAACATCCTGAAATACCTGAAAAGGACTAAGGATATGTTTCTCGTTTATGGAGGTGACAAAGAGCTCATCGTAAATGGTTACGTTGATGCAAGCTTTGACACTAATCCGGACGATTCTAAATCGCAAACCGGATACGTGTTTACATTAAACGGTGGACCTGTCAGTTGGTGCAGTTCTAAACAAAGCGTCGTGGCGGGATCTACGTGTGAAGCATAGCTGCTTCGGAAGCAGCAAATGAAGGAGTCTGGATAAAGGAGTTCATATCCGATCTAGGTGTCATACCTAGTGCATCGGGTCCAATGAAAATCTTTTGTGACAATACTGGTGCAATTGCCTTGGCAAAGGAATCCAGATTTCACAAGAGAACCAAGCACATCAAGAGACGCTTCAATTCCATCCGGGATCTAGTCCAGGTGGGAGACATAGAGATTTGCAAGATACATACAGATCTGAATGTAGCAGACCCGTTGACTAAGCCTCTTCCACGAGCAAAACATGATCAGCACCAAGGCTCCATGGGTGTTAGAATCATTACTGTGTAATCTAGATTATTGACTCTAGTGCAAGTGGGGGACTGAAGGAAATATGCGCTAGAGGCAATAATAAAGTTATTATTTATTTCCTTATATCATGATAAATGTTTATTATTCATGCTAGAATTGTATTAACCAGAAACATAATACATGTGTGAATACATAGACAAACAGAGTGTCACTAGTATGCCTCTACTTGACTAGCTCATTAATCAAAGATGGTTATGTTTCCTAACCATGGACAAAGAGTTGTTATTTGATTAACGGGATCACATCATTAGGTGAATGATCTGATTGACATGACCCATTCCATTAGCTTAGCACCCGATCGTTTAGTATGTTGCTATTGCTTTCTTCATGACTTATACATGTTCCTATGACTATGAGATTATGCAACTCCCGTTTGCCGGAGGAACACTTTGTGTGCTACCAAACGTCACAACGTAACTGGGTGATTATAAAGGTGCTCTACAGGTGTCTCCAAAGGTACATGTTGAGTTGGCGTATTTCGAGATTAGGATTTGTCACTCCGATTGTCGGAGAGGTATCTCTGGGCCCTCTCGGTAATGCACATCACATAAGCCTTGCAAGCATTGCAACAAATGAGTTAGTTGTGAGATGATGTATTACGGAACGAGTAAAGAGACTTGCCGGTAACGAGATTGAACTAGGTATTGAGATACCGACGATCGAATCTCGGGCAAGTAACATACCGATGACAAAGGGAACAACGTATGTTGTTATGCGGTCTGACCGATAAAGATCTTCGTAGAATATGTAGGAACCAATATGAGCATCCAGGTTCCGCTATTGGTTATTGACCGGAGACGTGTCTCGGTCATGTCTACATTGTTCTCGAACCGTAGGGTCCGCACGCTTAACGTTACGATGACAGTTTCATTATGAGTTTATGTATTTTGAAGTACCGAAGGTCGTTCAGAGTCCCGGATGTGATCATGGACATGACGAGGAGTCTCAAAATGGTCGAGACATAAAGATCGATATATTGGAAGCCTATATTTGGATATCGGAATCATTCCGGGTGAAATAGGGATTTTACCGGAGTACCGGGGGGTTACCGGAACCCCCCCCCCCCGGGGGTTATTGGGCCTAGATGGGCCCAAATGGAGAAGAGGAAAGGAGGCAAGAGGTGGCCGCGTGCCCCTCCCCTCCCTAGTCCAAATAGGACAAGGAGAGGGGGGCGGCGCCCCCCTTTCCTTTCCCTCTTCCTCCTCTTTCCCACTTCTCCTTCTCCAACTAGGAAAGAAGGGAGTCCTACCCCCTTGGCGCACCCTCCTTGGCTGGCCGCCCCCTCCCCTTGGCTCCTTTATATACGGGGGCAGGGGGGCACCCTAGAACACACAAGTTAATCTTCGTGATCGTTCCTTAGCCGTGTGCGGTGCCCCCCTCCACCATATTCCACCTCGGTCATATTGTAGCGGTGCTTAGGCGAAGCCCTGCGACGGTTGAACATCAAGATCGTCACCATGCCGTCGTGTTGATGGAACTCCTCCCTGAAGCTTTGCTGGATCGGAGCCCGGGGAGTGTCATCGAGCTGAACGTGTGCCAAGAACTCGGAGGTGCCGGAGTAACGGTGCTTGGATCGGTTGGACCAGGAAGACGTACGACTACTTCCTCTACGTTGCATCAACGCTTCCGCTTCGGTCTACGAGGGTACGTAGACAACACTCTCCCCTCTCGTTGCTATGCATCACCATGATCTTGCGTGTGCGTAGGAAATTTTTTGAAATTACTACGTTCCCCAACAATAATAATGATTTCGGCCGTTTTTCTATTGGAACTGAGTGTCCATGCAACTTTCCATTGGGAATGTTTAGAGCAACTAGGGAAAACAGATAGAGGGTTGATTTTCAGTCTCTTTGACCCAGCCTCACAACAATTGCTTAGCTCAGTGGGAACCAAAGAAGTGAGCTGTCTTTGTTCAATGATGTTAGCTAGAGCAGAACAAAGCACTGGCTCACACTGTATTAACTGATAACCAAAACTACTCACTGTGTTCCCAGCACTGTGTTTCTTCACAATCCGAAGCTGATGTACAACCAGAGGAACAAGACCAGAATGATGCATTTCAAGAGCAAGAATAATGGTGCATGTGCCGAGTTCCAAAGGACACTGTTTATCGTCAGAAAATAGCTTGGCATGCTTACTGGGGCATGAACCAACACTGCTCTCACTGCCATGTGCAATGTCTCTCCAAAGTGATGGCCACGGCATCGGACGTATCCGTAGTCCTTGGTGTCTTGGGGGTGGAAAGTCCAGGTCATGGTCCATGGACAGCTGCATTTGTTTGATGGCTGAAACCTCGGTTTTCACAAGGCTAGAGGTGTCGAAGTTGGAGCTGGGCCACATCGGCGACCTAGTGAATGCCAATGCGGTGGGCACGTTACCGTCGATCGCAACAACCTGGTGACCTGCGCCACACACCTTGAGGGAAGCAAGCTCCGGAGTGGCATCGTCGGGGACAGGTCCCAAACTGAACGGTGGGAGGGCAGGCTGGAGGTCGATTGCGGGTACGTGGAAGATGACAGTGGCGACATCTCGGACCTTGTTGATGCTGCCGTGAGCAACAACTTGATTCAAGAATCGGTCGAACAGGTCACAGGCGCCGCCATGATGCAATTAGGGGCCGCCATGTGGATGACCTCTAGGACCGAGATGGGGTCGACCGTGGGCTCGAGGTGGACGGCGGTGGCGGCGTCATGGACCTTGTCGATGCTGTCGATGGTGTCAACCTGGGTCGAGCACTCCATCGAATAGGTGACGGGCACCATCGCGATGCATGCAGGGGCTCCATCATGGGTGATCGTGGGAATCTCTTGGGACTTGGTGGTGGAGCAGGAGACTTCATGGACGGGCGCCGACGAGGCATGCATCGTGGTTGAGGCTGCTGGATCGACAAGCGAGGTGGCTATGCGAGGGTCACTCACCCGTGCAACACCCAATGTGGTGCTCATCTCCTCTGCCTTAGCGCATAATCTCTCGAGATACCACAACAACTGCTCCTTGGCAGCCATGGCATCCCACTCCGGTGGTAAGTCGGCAGGCATGGCTTCGTTACCGGTGGAACGGATGAATCGGTGTGGAAGAAAAACTGGGGAAAATTGGGTGGTGGGAAGGTGGTGTACTGGCTCTGAATACCAGATGTAAGGAACTGGTTATAGTCTCTTGATTACTGTCTTCGCACAGAGGATTCGGTTACAGAGTAGCCATTACAAGAGGAAAAAGTACTGGAAAAGGGGAAGGGAGAGAGATGGAGGTAGGAGAAGGAGCCGCCATGCCGTTCGGTGCCGTGATCCACTGGATGGGTCTGTCGTTGCTTCCCCTCCAGCTGTTTGTAGCTCCTAGCAGTCTGATGGTGCCCGGCCAGGCCCAGCCTATGTGATACCCAAGAGCCAGCCCAAGTACATGTATAGCTAGGGAAGGTCCCTGACATCCCTCCCTCCTTGAAATGCGGCTTGACCCCAAGCCGCCGACGCCACCAAAAACCACCCGGATCTCATTTCGCTCGATGTTACTGGCCTTGGTCGGAGTCGGGGTAGACTTCAACGAGGGAGAAGTAATTGTTGTGGCTGAATGAAACCCAGTCGAAGGTGTCGAGGGCGTAGCCATTGTCAGTACAGCCGTGGTCGAAACCGAGGTAGTACTCTTGGTTGGCATAGCCTTGCGCGATGACAGCAGCAACAATGATGATGCCCCTCCCTCCTTGAGGAACCGCTCGCCGAGTGAATTCTAGTAGCAACAACAATGCAAGCTCTCCAGGATCCCAAGATGTGCCCAGTTGGTCAATGCTCACGTCAAACCCCAACTTCAAATAGCTGCTGGAACTAGCTAGGCAAGCCACGGAGAATCTTGCCGATTTGTTGTTGCACTTGCACCAAGGTCGCAACCCAGCTACAGAACATCACTGTTTTCTGGCCAGGGAAGATTGCACACAACATAGGATCAGCAACACCTGATGACAGCAGGTAGCCAGCCCAAGTATCAATATGGAGAATTGGCAATCTTGTAGCTGAACTAGCAGTTGCAAACACCACTGAGTTGCTCTGAAACTCATAGGAACACACGACCTGCATTACCTGTCGACTTCCGCTGACAGTATGGTCACTCCACTTTAATTTCCATTGACTCAAATGTTTTTGGTGCACTGACAAGCTCATAAGTCGAATCTTCCTTTGCAATTTGTCACCCATTGAAATACTACACATAGTAGCATGCTCCAGTATGTGATGCTCGGACATGGGTTTTGCACACATGGTTTCTAGTAGTACCCAACTTCCTGGGCTGCTTGTTAGTAACTAGAAATAGGTCCTCCCAATATTCCACTGACCCCAGATCCTGGGCAGATGTAATTGCATGCAAACACAAATTGCTAACACTGGAACATAATTTATTAGGGCGCACCATTTTGGGTAGTTCTGACTGCACACGTACTGCTCGACAATCATAGGCAAAATGTTGTAGCTTCGACTGAACATTGTTCTGACTGAACCCAAACCTCAGTTGTACATCTTGAGCACAAAGTTCATACGAGGACTGCACAAAGCAGACTAGTTCATATGGCCCAAGTTGTCGAGATACATGCATGCTCTGAAATACATGTGCACCCGTAATAGCAAGACAAGAATGATGATGTTCAGGAGCAATAGCAATAGAACATGTACATATTTCCAAAAGCCATTGTTTACTTGCGAGTACCCGTATATATTTTCCAAGTAGACTGAACCATCGTCCCCATGCATTGCCAATCTGTAAGCTAATTGAAGCAGAACCACTCCATGAAAATTTCCAGTGCACTAACGTAGGCATAACCCAATTTGGTCCTTGTATTTCTATTCGACAATTCCAAGAACAAGATGGCCATCGTAGCTTTAGGTGTACATTTTTTTGACTGAACCTGAACAGCAGATATGCATCTTGAACACAAAATTCATGAGAGGACTGCACTGAAAAGATAATTGACCAACCTTCTACAACACTCAGGTACAGACCACAAATAATTTGCATTATTGGTTGACTCGCAATAGGATATCTCTGGGCGCAATGGGAATCCAGCAAGTAACTTCTCAAAAGGACATGGTTTAAGTTGCACACTTGGCAAATGCCTCAAGGATGCTCCCATAGAATTCAGCTCACAAAATAAATACTGCATTGCATATGTAACCTGTGGCAGTAGACCGGTGTGCGTTAGAATCACTTCTTCAAGAGAGCAAGAAAATGACGTCCATGGCATAAGGTAGGGCCTGCTAGCAGATGTTTTTCTAGGCCTTTTTCACTATTCTGACCCTTTCAGCGAAATTTGTCACAAAATGAACTCGACGCAAAAGTATTTCACGATCTGACCCTTTTAGCAACGCCATAGCCCGCGGCGTTTCTATCCAACATAAAAACGCCGAGCTAGCTAGCGTTCTTGAGCAAAGAAGAAACGTCGAAGTCGCTCGGCGTTTTTCACCACGTAAGCAATGCCAAAGTTCATGGCGTTTGTGACCAAGTAAGAAACGCCAAAAGGCTTGGCGTTTAGGCCCTGGTTATGAAGCAGTTTTTTACCTTGGCGTTTCTACGAAGGCTGGAAATGTCGCCGACCTTGGCGTTTCTAGCCTGGCGTCTCTGGCGGCTGAGGAGAAAGACCCCGACCGGGTAGCGGGTGGGCTGGGTGCCAGCGAAGAAATGCCAAGCCCTATGGCGTTTCTTACCTTGTCCACAACGCTAGCTACCTCGACATTTCTTATTTGGACAAGAACGCTAGCTAGCTCGGCGTTTTCATTTTGGGCAGAAACGCCGCGGGCTATGGCGTTGCTAAAAAGGTCAGATCGTGAAATAGTTTCATATCGAGTTCACTTTGTGACAAAGTTTGCTGAAAGGGTCATAATAATGATTTCGGCCGTTTTTCTATTGGAACTGAGTGTCCATGCAACTTTCCATTGGGAATGTTTAGAGCAACTAGGGAAAACATATAGAGGGTTGATTTTCACTCTCTTTGACCCAGCCTCACAACAATTGCTTAGCTCAGTGGGAACCAAAGAAGTGAGCTGTCTTTGTTCAATGATGTTAGCTAGAGCAGAACAAAGCACTGGCTCACACTGTATTAACTGAGAACCAAAACTGCTCACCGTGTTCCCAGCACTGTGTTTCTTCACACTCCGAAGCTGATGTACAACCAGAGGAACAAGACTAGAATGATGCATCTCAAGAGTAAGAATAATGGTGTATGTGCCGAGTTCCAAAGGACACTGTTTATCGTCAGAAAATAGCTTGGCATGCTTACTGGAGCATGAACCAACACTGCTCTCGCTGCCGTGTGCAATGTCTCTCCAAAGTGATGGCCACGGCATCGGACGTATCCGTAGTCCTTGGTGTCTTGTGGGTGGCACGTCCAAGTCATGGTCCATGGACAGCTGCATTCGTTTGATGGCTGAAACCTCGCTTTTCACAAGGCTGGAGGTGTCGAAGTTGGAGCTGGGCCACACCGGCGACCTGGTGAATGCCAACGCGGTGGGTACGTTACCGTCGATGGCAACAACCTCGTGATCTGCGCCATGCACCTTGAGGGAAGCAAGCTCCGGAGTGGCGTCGTCGGGGACAGGTCCCAAACCATTGGCGACATGAACGGTGGTGACGAGGGCAGGCTGGAGGTCGACTGCGGGTACGTGGAAGATGACGGTGGCGACATCTCGGACCTTGTTGATGCTGCCGTGAGCGACAACTTGATTCAAGCAATCGGTCGAACAGGTCACAGGCGCCGCCATGATGCAATCAGGGGCCGCCTTGTGGATGACCTCTAGGACCGAGATGGGGTCGACCGTGGGCTCGAGGTGGACGGCAGTGGCGACGTCATGGACCTCGTCGATGTTGTCAATGGTGTCAACCTGGGTCGAGCACTCCATCGAACAGGTGACGGGCACCATCGCGATGCATGCAGGGGCTCCATCATGGGTGACCGTGGGAATCTCTTGGGACTTGGTGGTGGAGCAGGAGACTTCATGGACGGGCGCCGACGAGGCATGCGTCGTGGTTGAGGCTGCTGGATCGACAAGCGAGGTGGCTATGGGAGGGTCAATCACCCGTGCAACACCCAACGTGGCGCTCATCTCCTCTGCCTTAGCGCATAATCTCTCGAGATACCACAACAACTGCTCCTTGGCAGCCATGGCATCCCACTCCGGTGGTAACTCAGCAGGCATGGCGTCGTCGCCGGTGGAACGGATGAATCGGTGTGGAAGAAAAACTGGGGAAAATTGGGTGGTGGGAAGGTGGTGTACTGGCTCTGAATACCAGATGTAAGGAACTAGTTATAGTCTCTCGATTACTATCTTCGCACAGAGGATTCGGTTACAGAGTAGCCATTACAAGAGGAACAAGTACTGGAAAAGGGGAAGGGAGAGAGATGGAGGTAGGAGAAGGAGCCACCGTGCCGTTCGGTGCCGTGATCCACTGGATGGGTCTGTCGTTGCTTCCCCTCCAGCTGTTTGTAGCTCCTAGCAGTCTGATGGTGCCCGGCCAGGCCCAGCCTATGTGATACCCAAGAGCCATCCCAAGTACATGTATAGCTAGGGAAGGTCCCTGACATCCCTCCCTTCTTGAAATGTGGCTTGACCCCAAGCCGCCGACGCCACCAAAAACCACCCGGATCTCATTTCGCTCGATGTTCCTGGCCTTGGTCGGAGTCGGGGTAGACTTCAACGAGGGAGAAGTAATTGTTGTGGCTGAATGAAACCCAGTCGAAGGTGTCGAGGGCGTAGCCATTGTCAGTACAGCCGTGGTCGAAACCGAGGTAGTACTCTTGGTTGGCATAGCCTTGCGCGATGACAGCAGCAACAATGATGATGCCCCTCCCTCCTTGAGGAACCGCTCGCCGAGTGAATTCTAGTAACAGCAACAATGCAAGCTCTCCAGGATCCCAAGATGTGCCCAGTTGGTCGATGCTCACGTCAGACCCCAACTTCAAACAGCTGCTGGAACTAGCTAGGCAAGCCACGGAGAATCTTGCTGATGTGTTGTTGCACTTGCACCAAGGTCGCAACCCAGCTACAGAACATCACTGTTTTCTGGCCAGGGAAGATTGCACACAACATAGGATCAGCAACACCTGATGACAGCAGGTAGCCATCCCAAGTATCAATATGGAGAATTGGCATTCCTGTAGCTGAACTAGCAGTTGCAAACACCACTGAGTTGCTCTGAAACTCATAGGAACACACGACCTGCGTTATCTGTCGACTTCCGCTGACAATATGGTCACTCCACTTTAATTTCCATTGACTCAAATGTTTTTGGTGCACTGACAAGCTCATAAATCGAATCTTCCTTTACAATTTGTCACCCATTGAAATACTACACACAGTAGCATGCTCCAGTATGTGATGCTCGGACATGGGTTTTGCACACATGGTTTCTAGTAGTACCCAACTTCCTGGACTGCTCGTCTAACTAGAAATAGGTCCTCCCAATATTCCACTGAACCCAGATCCTGGGCAGATGTAATTGCATGCAAACACAAATTGCTAACACTGGAACATAATTTATTAGGGAGCACCGTTTTGGGTACTTCTAACTGCACACGTACTGCTCGACAATCATAGGCAAAATGTTGTAGCTTCGACTGAACATTGTTTTGACTGAACCCAAACCTCAGTTGTACATCTTGAGCACAAAGTTCATACGAGGACTGCACAAAGTAGACTAGTTCATATGGCCCAAGTTGTCAAGATACATGCATGCTCTGAAATACATGTGCACCCGTAATAGCAAGACAAGAATGATGATGTTCAGGAGCAATAGCAATAGAACATGTACAGATTTCCAAAAGCCATTGTTTATTTGCGAGTACCCGTATATATTTTCCAAGTAGACTGAACCACCGTCCCCATGCATTGCCAATGTGTAAGCTCATTGAAGCAGAACCACTCCATGAAAATTTCCAGTGCACTAACGTAGGCATAACCCAATTTGGTTCTTGTATTTCTATTCGACAATTGCAAGAACAAGATGGCCATCGTAGCTTCAGGTGTACATTTTTTTTGACTGAACCTGAACAGCAGATATGCATCTTGAACACAAAATTCATGAGAGGACTGCACTGAAAAGATAATTGACCAACCTTCTACAACACTCAGGTACAAACCATAGATAATTTGCATTATTGGCTGACTCGCAATAGGAATATCTCTGGGTGCAATGGGAATCCAGCAAGTAACTTCTCAAAAGGACATGGTTTAAGTTGCACACTTGGCAAATGCCTCAAGGATGCTCCCATAGAATTCAGCTCACAAAATAAATACTACATCGCATATGTAACATGTGGCAGCAGACCGGTGTGCTTCAGAATCACTTCTTCAGGAGAGCAAGCAAATGACGTCCATGGCATAAGGTAGGGCCTGCTAGCAGATGTTTTTCTAGGCCTTTTTCACTATTCTAACCCTTTCAGCGAACTTTGTCACAAAATGAACTCGACGCGAAAGTATTTCACGATCTGACCCTTTTAGCAATGCCATATCTCGCGGCGTTTCTATCCAACATAAAAACGCCGAGCTAGCTAGCGTTTTTGACCAAAGAAGAAACGTCGAAGTCGCTCGGCGTTTTTCACCAAGTAAGCAACGCCAAAGTTCATGGCGTTTGTGACCAAGTAAGAAACGCCAAAAGGCCTGGCGTTTAGGCCCTGGTTATGAAGCAATTTTTTACCTTGGCGTTTCTATGAAGGCTGGAAACGTCGCCGACCTTGGCGTTTCTAGCCTGGCGTCTCTGGCGGCTGAGGAGAAAGACCCCGACGGGGCAGCGGGTGGGCTGGGTGCCAGCGAAGAAACGCCAAGCCCTATGGCGTTTCTTACCTGGTCCGCAACACTAGCTATCTCGGCGTTTCTTATTTGGACAAGAATGCTAGCTAGCTCGGCGTTTTCATTTTGGGCAGAAACGCCGCGGGCTATGGCATTGCTAAAAAGGTCAGATCGTGAAATAGTTTCATATCGAGTTCATTTTGTGACAAAGTTTGCTGAAAGGGTCATAATTGAAGGACATATGCCCTAGAGGCAATAATAAAGTTATTATTTATTTCCTTATATCATAAATAAATGTTTATTATTCATGCTAGAATTGTATTAACCGGAAACATAATACATGTGTGAATACATAGACAAACAGAGTGTCACTAGTATGCCTCTACTTGACTAGCTCGTTAATCAAAGATGGTTATGTTTCCTAACCATGGACAAAGAGTTGTTATTTGATTAACGGGATCACATCATTAGGTGAATGATCTGATTGACATGACCCATTCCATTAGCTTAGCACCCGATCGTTTAGTATGTTGCTATTGCTTTCTTCATGACTTATACATGTTCCTATGACTATGAGATTATGCAACTCCCGTTTTCCGGAGGAACACTTTGTGTGCTACCAAACGTCACAACGTAACTGGGTGATTATAAAGGTGCTCTACAGGTGTCTCCAAAGGTACATGTTGAGTTGGCGTATTTCGAGATTAGGATTTGTCACTCCGATTGTCGGAGAGGTATCTCTGGGCCCTCTCGGTAATGCACATCACATAAGCCTTGCAAGCATTGCAACTAATGAGTTAGTTGTGAGATGATGTATTACGGAACGAGTAAAGAGACTTGCCGGTAACGAGATTGAACTAGGTATTGAGATACCGACGATCGAATCTCGGGCAAGTAACATACCGATGACAAAGGGAACAACGCATGTTGTTATGCGGTCTAACCGGTAAAGATCTTCGTAGAATATGTAGGAACCAATATGAGCATCCAGGTTCCGCTATTGGTTATTGACCGGAGACGTGTCTCGGTCATGTCTACATTGTTCTCAAACCGTAGGGTCCGCACGCTTAACGTTACGATGACAATTTCATTATGAGTTTATGTATTTTGATGTGCCGACGGTTGTTCGGAGTCCCGGATGTGATCATGGACATGACGAGGAGTCTTGAAATGGTCGAGACATAAAGATCGATATATTGGAAGCCTATATTTGGATATCAGAATCGTTCCGGGTGAAATCGGGATTTTACCGGAGTACCAGGGGGTTACCGGAACCCCCCCCCCCGGGGGTTATTGGGCCTACATGGGCTCTAAGGGAGAAGAGGAAAGGAGGCAAGAGGTGGTCGCGCGCCCCTACCCACCCTAGTCCGAATAGGACAAGGAGAGGGGGGCGTCGCCCCCCCCCCCTTTCCTTTCCCTCTTCCTCCTCTTTCCCACTTCTCCTTCTCCAACTAGGAAAGAAGAGAGTCCTACTCCCGGTGGGTGTAGGACTCCCCCTTGGCGCGCCCTCCTTGGCCGGCCGCCCCCTCCCCTTGGCTCCTTTATATACGGGGGTAGGGGGCACCCTAGAACACACAAGTTGATCTGCGTGATCGTTCCTTAGCCGTGTGCGGTGCCCCCCTCCACCATATTCCACCTCGGTCATATTGTAGCGGTGCTTAGGCGAAGCCCTGCGACGGTTGAACATCAAGATCGTCACCACGCTGTCGTGCTGACGGAACTCCTCCCCGAAGCTTTGCTGGATCGGAGCCCGGGGAGCGTCATCGAGCTGAACGTGTGCCAAGAACTCTGAGGTGCCGGAGTAACGGTGCTTGGATCAGTTGGACCAGGAAGACGTACGACTACTTCCTCTATGTTGCGTCAACACTTCCGCTGCGGTCTACGAGGGTACGTAGACAACACTCTCCCCTCTTGTTGCTATGCATCACCATGATCTTGCGTGTGCGTAGGAAATTTTTTGAAATTACTACGTTCCCCAACAATAATAATGATTTTGGCCGTTTTTCTATTGGAACTGAGTGTCCATGCAACTTTTCATTGGGAATGTTTAGAGCAACTAGGGAAAACAGATAGAGGGTTGATTTTCACTCTCTTTGACCCAGCCTCACAACAATTGCTTAGCTCAGTGGGAACCAAAGAAGTGAGCTGTCTTTGTTCAATGATGTTAGCTAGAGCAGAACAAAGCACTGGCTCACACTGTATTAACTGAGAATCAAAACTGCTCACCGTGTTCCCAGCACTATGTTTCTTCACACTCCGAAGCTGATGTACAACCAGAGGAACAAGACCAGAATGATGCATTTCAAGAGCAAGAATAATGGTGCATGTGCCGAGTTCCAAACGACACTGTTTATCGTTAAAAAATAGCTTGGCATGCTTACTGGGGCATGAACCAACACTGCTCTCGCTGCCGTCTGCAATGTCTCTCCAAAGTGATGGCCACGGCATCGGACGTATCCGTAGTCCTTGGTGTCTTGTGGGTGGCAAGTCTAGGTCATGGTCCATGGACAACTGCATTCGTTTGATGGCTGAAACCTCGTTTTTCACAAGGTTGGAGGTGTCGAAGTTGGAGCTGGGCCACATCGGCGACCTGGTGAATGCCAACGTGGTGGGCACGTTACCGTCGATGGCAACAACCTGGTGACCTGCGCCACGCACCTTGAGGGAAGCAAGCTCCAGAGTGGCGTCGTCGGGGACAGGTCCCAAACCATTGGCGACGTGAACGCTGGTGACGAGGGCAGGCTGGAGGTCGACTGCAGGTACGTGGAAGATGATGGTGGCGACATCTCGGACCTTGTTGATGCTGCCGTGAGCGACAACTTGATTCAAGCAATCGGTCGAACAGGTCACAGGCGCCGCCATGATGCAATCAGGGGCCGCCTTGTGGATGACCTCTAGGACCGAGATGGGTTCGACCGTGGGCTCGAGGTGGACGGCGGTGGCAGCGTCATGGACCTCGTCGATGCTGTCGATGGTGTCAACCTGGGTCGAGCACTCCATCGAACAGGTGAAGGGCACCATCGCGATGCATGCAGGGGCTCCATCATGGGTGACCGTGGGAATCTCTATGAACTTGGTGGTGGAGCAGGAGACTTCATGGACGGGCGCCGACGAGGCATGCATCATGGTTGAGGCTGCTGGATCGACAAGCGAGGTGGCTATGCGAGGGTCACTCACCCGTGCAACACCCAACGTGGCGCTCATCTCCTCTGCCTTAGCGCATAATCTCTCGAGATACCACAACAAATGCTCCATGGCAGCCATGGCATCCCACTCCGGTGGTAAGTCGGCAGGCATGGCTTCGTCGCTGGTGGAACGGATGAATCGGTGTGGAAGAAAAACTGGGGAAAATTGGGTGGTGGGAAGGTGGTGTACTGGCTCTGAATACCAAATGTAAGGAACTGGTTATAGTCTCTCGATTACTCTCTTTGCACAGAGGATTCGGTTACAGAGTAGCCATTACAAGAGGAAAAAGTACTGGAAAAGGGGAAGGGAGAGAGATGGAGGTAGGAGAAGGAGCCGCCGTGCCGTTCGGTGCCGTGATCCACTGGATGGGTCTGTCATTGCTTCCCCTCCAGCTGTTTGTAGCTCCTAGAAGCCTGATGGTGCCCAGCCAGGCCCATCCTATGTGATACCCAAGAGCCAGCCCAAGTACATGTATAGCTAGGGAAGGTCCCTGACATCCCTCCCTCCTTGAAATGCGGCTTGACCCCAAGCCGCCGACGCCACCAAAAACCACCCGGATCTCATGTCGCTCGATGTTCCTGGCCTTGGTCGGAGTCGGGGTAGACTTCAACGAGGGAGAAGTAATTGTTGTGGCTAAATGCAACCCAGTCGAAGGTGTCGAGGGCGTAGCCATTGTCAGTACAGCCGTGGTCGAAACCGAGGTAGTACTCTTGGTTGGCATAGCCTTGCGCGATGACAGCAGCAACAATGATGATGCCCCTCCCTCCTTGAGGAACCGCTTGCCGAGTGAATTCTAGTAACAAGAACAATGCAAGCTCTCTAGGATCCCAAGATGTGCCCAGTTGGTCAATGCTCATGTCAGACCCCAACTTCAAACAACTGCTGGAACTAGCTAGGCAAGCCACGGAGAATCTTGCCGATCTGTTGTTTCACTTGCACCAAGGTCGCAACCCAGCTACAGAACATCACTGTTTTCTGGCCAGGGAAGATTGCACACAACATAGGATCAGCAACACCTGATGACAGCAGGTAGCCAGCCCAAGTATCAATATGGAGAATTGGCAATCTTGTAGCTGAACTAGCAGTTGCAAACACCACTGAGTTGCTCTGAAACTCATAGGAACACACGACCTGCATTATCTGTCGACTTCCGCTGACAGTATGGTCACTCCACTTTAATTTTCATTGACTCAAATGTTTTTGCTGCACTGACAAGCTCATAAGGCGAATCTTCCTTTGCAATTTGTCACCCATTGAAATACTACACACAGTAGCATGCTCCAGTATGTGATGCTCGGACATGGGTTTTGCACACATGGTTTCTAGTAGTACCCAACTTCCTGGACTGCTTGTTAGTAACTAGAAATAGGTCCTCCCAATATTCCACTGAACCCAGATCCTGGGCAGACGTAATTGCATGCAAACACAAATTGCTAACACTGGAACATAATTTATTAGGGAGCACCGTTTTGGGTAGTTCTGACTGCACACGTACTGCTCGACAATCATAGGCAAAATGTTGTGGCTTCGACTGAACATTGTTCTGACTGAACCCAAACCTCAGTTGTACATCTTGAGCACAAAGTTCATACGAGGACTGCACAAAGCAGACTAGTTCATATGGCCCAAGTTGTCGAGATACATGCATGCTCTGAAATACATGTGCACCCGTAATAGCAAGACAAGAATGATGATGTTCAGGAGCAATAGCAATAGAACATGTACAGATTTCCAAAAGCCATTGTTTACTTGCGAGTACCCGTATATATTTTCCAAGTAGACTGAACCACCGTCCCCATGCATTGCCAATGTGTAAGCTAATTGAAGCAGAACCACTCCATGAAAATTTCCAGTGCACTAACGTAGGCATAACCCAATTTGGTCCTTGTATTTCTATTCGACAATTCCAAGAACAAGATGGCCATCGTAGCTTCAGGTGTACATTTTTTTGACTGAACCTGAACAGCAGATATGCATCTTGAACACAAAATTCACGAGAGGACTGCACTAAAAAGATAATTGACCAACCTTCTACAACACTTAGGTACAGACCACAAATAATTTGCATTATTGGTTGACTCGCAATAGGAATATCTCTGGGCGCAATGGGAATCCAGCAAGTAACTTCTCAAAAGGACATGGTTTAAGTTGCACACTTGGCAAATGCCTCAAGGATGCTCCCATAGAATTTAGCTCACAAAATAAATACTACATCGCATATGTAACCTGTGGCAGTAGACCGGTGTGCTTGTAAATCACTTCTTCAGGAGAGCAAGAAAATGACGTCCATGGCATAAGGTAGGGCCTGCTAGCAGATGTTTTCCTAGGCCTTTTTCACTATTCTGACCCTTTCAGCGAACTTTGTCACAAAATGAACTCGACGCGAAAGTATTTCACGATCTGACCCTTTTAGCAATGCCATAGCCCGCGGCGTTTCTATCCAACATAAAAACGCCGAGCTAGCTAGCGTTTTTGAGCAAAGAAGAAACGTCGAAGTCGCTCGGCGTTTTTCACCAAGTAAGCAATGCCAAAGTTCATGGCGTTTGTGACCAAGTAAGAAACGCCAAAAGGCTTGGCGTTTAGGCCTTGGTTATGAAGCAGTTTTTTACCTTGGCGTTTCTACGAACGCTGGAAACGTCGCCGACCTTGGCGTTTCTAGCATGGCGTCTCTGGTGGCTGAGGAGAAAGACCCCGACGGGGCAGCGGGTGGGCTGGGTGCCAGCAAAGAAACGCCAAGCCCTATGGCGTTTCTTACCTTGTCCGCAACGCTAGCTATCTCGGCGTTTCTTATTTGGACAAGAACGCTAGCTAGCTCGGCGTTTTCATTTTGGGTAGAAACGCTGCGGGCTATGGCGTTGCTAAAAAGGTCAGATCGTGAAATAGTTTCATATCGAGTTCACTTTGTGACAAAGTTTGCTGAAAGGGTCATAATAATGATTTGGGCCGTTTTTCTATTGGAACTGAGTGTCCATGCAACTTTCCATTGGGAATGTTTAGAGCAACTAGGGAAAATAGATAGAGGGTTGATTTTCACTCTCTTTGACCCAGCCTCACAACAATTGCTTAGCTCAGTGGGAACCAAAGAAGTGAGTTGTCTTTGTTCAATGATGTTAGCTAGAGCAGAACAAAGCACTGGCTCACACTGTATTAACTGAGAACCAAAACTGCTCACCGTGTTCCCAGCACTGTGTTTCTTCACACTCCGAAGCTGATGTACAACCAGAGGAACAAGACCAGAATGATGCATCTCAAGAGTAAGAATAATGGTGCATGTGCCGAGTTCCAAAGGACACTGTTTATCGTTAGAAAATAGCTTGGCATGCTTACTGGAGCATGAACCAACACTGCTCTCGCTGCCGTGTGCAATGTCTCTCCAAAGTGATGGCCACGACATCGGACGTATCCGTAGTCCTTGGTATCTTGTGGGTGGCAAGTCCAGGTCATGGTCCATGGACAGCTGCATTCGTTTGATGGCTGAAACCTCGTTTTTCACAAGGCTGGAGGTGTCGAAGTTGGAGCTGGGCCACACCGGCGACCTGGTGAATGCCAACGCGGTGGGCACATTACCGTCGATGGCAACAACCTCGTGACCTGCGCCACGCACCTTGAGGGAAGCAAGCTCCGGAGTGGCATCGTCGGGGACAGGTCCCAAACCATTGGCGACATGAACGGTGGTGACGAGGGCAGGCTGGAGGTCGACTGCGGGTACGTGGAAGATGACGGTGGCGACATCTCGGACCTTGTTGATGCTGCCGTGAGCGACAACTTGATTCAAGCAATCGGTCGAACAGGTCACAGGCGCCGCCATGATGCAATCAGGGCCGCCTTGTGGGTGACCTCTAGGACCGAGATGGGGTCGACCGTGGGCTCGAGGTGGACGACAGTGGCGACGTCATGGACCTCGTCGATGCTGTCAATGGTGTCAACCTGGGTCGAGCACTCCATCGAACAGGTGACGGGCACCATCGCGATGCATGCAGGGGCTCCATCATGGGTGACCGTGGGAATCTCTTGGGACTTGGTGGTGGAGCAGGAGACTTCATGGACGGGCGCCGACGAGGCATGCGTCGTGGTTGAGGCTGCTGGATCGACAAGCGAGGTGGCTATGGGAGGGTCACTCACCCGTGCAACACCCAACGTGGTGCTCATCTCCTCTGCCTTAGCGCATAATCTCTCGAGATACCACAACAACTGCTTCTTGGCAGCCATGGCATCCCACTCCGGTGGTAACTCAGCAGGCATGGCGTCGTCGCCGGTGGAACGGATGAATCGGTGTGGAAGAAAAACTGGGGAAAATTGGGTGGTGGGAAGGTGGTGTACTGGCTCTGAATACCAGATGTAAGGAACTAGTTATAGTCTCTCGATTACTGTCTTCGCACAGAGGATTCGGTTACAGAGTAGCCATTACAAGAGGAACAAGTACTGGAAAAGGGGAAGGGAGAGAGATGGAGGTAGGAGAAGGAGCCACCGTGCCGTTCGGTGTCGTGGTCCACTGGATGGGTCTGTCGTTGCTTCCCCTCCAGCTGTTTGTAGCTCCTAGCAGTCTGATGGTGCCCGGCCAAGCCCAGCCTATGTGATACCCAAGAGCCATCCCAAGTACATGTATAGCTAGGGAAGGTCCCTGACATCCCTCCCTCCTTGAAATGTGGCTTGACCCCAAGCCGCCGACGCCACCAAAAACCACCCGGATCTCATTTCTCTCGATGTTCCTGGCCTTGGTCGGAGTCGGGGTAGACTTCAATGAGGGAGAAGTAATTGTTGTGGCTGAATGAAACCCAGTCGAAGGTGTCGAGGGCGTAGCCATTGTCAGTACAGCCGTGGTCGAAACCGAGGTAGTACTCTTGGTTGGCATAGCCTTGCGCGATGACAGCAGCAACAATGATGATGCCCCTGCCTCATTGAGGAACCGCTCGCCGAGTGAATTCTAGTAACAGCAACAATGCAAGCTCTCCAGGATCCCAAGATGTGCCCAGTTGGTCGATGCTCATGTCAGACCCCAACTTCAAACAGCTGCTGGAACTAGCTAGGCAAGCCACGGAGAATCTTGCTGATGTGTTGTTGCACTTGCACCAAGGTCGCAACACAGCTACAGAACATCACTGTTTTCTGGCCAGGGAAGATTGCACACAACATAGGATCAGCAACACCTGATGACAGCAGGTAGCCAGCCCAAGTATCAATATGGAGAATTGGCAATCTTGTAGCTGAACTAGCAGTTGCAAACACCACTGAGTTGCTCTGAAACTCATAGGAACACACGACCTGCATTATCTGTCGACTTCCGCTGACAGTATGGTCACTCCACTTTAATTTCCATTGACTCAAATGTTTTTGGTGCACTGACAAGCTCATAAGTCGAATCTTCCTTTGCAATTTGTCACCCATTGAAATACTACACACAGTAGCATGCTCCAGTATGTGATGCTCGGACATGGGTTTTGCACACATGGTTTCTAGTAGTACCCAACTTCCTGGACTGCTCGTCAGTAACTAGAAATAGGTCCTCCCAATATTCCACTGAACCCAGATCCTGGGCAGATGTAATTGCATGCAAACACAAATTGCTAACACTGGAACATAATTTATCAGGGAGCACCGTTTTGGGTACTTCTGACTGCACACGTACTGCTCGACAATCATAGGCAAAATGTTGTAGCTTCGACTGAACATTGTTTTGACTGAGCCCAAACCTCAGTTGTACATCTTGAGCACAAAGTTCATACGAGGACTGCACAAAGTAGACTAGTTCATATGGCCCAAGTTGTCGAGATACATGCATTCTCTGAAATACATGTGCACCCATAATAGCAAGACAAGAATGATGATGTTCAGGAGCAATAGCAATAGAACATGTAAAGATTTCCAAAAGCCATTGTTTACTTGCGAGTACCCGTATATATTTTCCAAGTAGACTGAACCACCGTCCCCATGCATTGCCAATGTGTAACTCATTGAAGCAGAACCACTCCATGAAAATTTCCAGTGCACTAATGTAGGCATAACCCAATTTGGTCCTTGTATTTCTATTCGACAATTGCAAGAACAAGATGGCCATCGTAGCTTTAGGTGTATATTTTTTTTGACTGAACCTGAACAGCAGATATGCATCTTGAACACAAAATTCATGAGAGGACTGCACTGAAAAGATAATTGACCAACCTTCTACAACACTCAGGTACAGACCATAGATAATTTGCATTATTGGCTGACTCGCAATAGGAATATCTCTGGGCGCAATGGGAATCCAGCAAGTAACTTCTCAAAAGGACATGGTTTAAGTTGCACACTTGGCAAATGCCTCAAGGATGCTCCCATAGAATTCAGCTCACAAAATAAATACTACATCGCATATGTAACATGTGGCAGCAGACCGGTGTGCTTCAGAATCACTTCTTCAGGAGAGCAAGCAAATGACGTCCATGGCATAAGGTAGGGCCTGCTAGCAGATGTTTTTCTAGGCCTTTTTCACTATTCTAACCCTTTCAGCGAACTTTGTCACAAAATGAACTCGACGCGAAAGTATTTCACGATCTGACCCTTTTAGCAATGCCATATCTCGCGGCGTTTCTATCCAACATAAAAACGCCGAGCTAGCTAGCGTTTTTGACCAAAGAAGAAACGTCGAAGTCGCTCGGCGTTTTTCACCAAGTAAGCAACGCCAAAGTTCATGGCGTTTGTGACCAAGTAAGAAACGCCAAAAGGCCTGGCGTTTAGGCCCTGGTTATGAAGCAATTTTTTACCTTGGCGTTTCTATGAAGGCTGGAAACGTCGCCGACCTTGGCGTTTCTAGCCTGGCGTCTCTGGCGGCTGAGGAGAAAGACCCCGACGGGGCAGCGGGTGGGCTAGGTGCCAGCGAAGAAACGGCAAGCCCTATGGCGTTTCTTACCTGGTCCGCAACACTAGCTATCTCGGCGTTTCTTATTTGGACAAGAACGCTAGCTAGCTCGGCGTTTTCATTTTGGGCAGAAACGCCGCGGGCTATGGCATTGCTAAAAAGGTCAGATCGTGAAATAGTTTCATATCGAGTTCATTTTGTGACAAAGTTTGCTGAAAGGGTCATAATTGAAGGACATATGCCCTAGAGGCAATAATAAAGTTATTATTTATTTCCTTATATCATGATAAATGTTTATTATTCATGCTAGAATTGTATTAACCGGAAACATAATACATGTGTGAATACATAGACAAACAGAGTGTCACTAGTATGCCTCTACTTGACTAGCTCGTTAATCAAAGATGGTTATGTTTCCTAACCATGGACAAAGAGTTGTTATTTGATTAACGGGATCACATCATTAGGTGAATGATCTGATTGACATGACCCATTCCATTAGCTTAGCACCCGATCGTTTAGTATGTTGCTATTGCTTTCTTCATGACTTATACATGTTCCTATGACTATGAGATTATGCAACTCCCGTTTTCCGGAGGAACACTTTGTGTGCTACCAAACGTCACAACGTAACTGGGTGATTATAAAGGTGCTCTACAGGTGTCTCCAAAGGTACATGTTGAGTTGGCATATTTCGAGATTAGGATTTGTCACTCCGATTGTCGGAGAGGTATCTCTGGGCCCTCTCGGTAATGCACATCACATAAGCCTTGCAAGCATTGCAACTAATGAGTTAGTTGTGAGATGATGTATTACGGAATGAGTAAAGAGACTTGCCGGTAACGAGATTGAACTAGGTATTGAGATACTGACGATCGAATCTCGGGCAAGTAACATACCGATGACAAAGGGAACAACGCATGTTGTTATGCGGTCTAACCGGTAAAGATCTTCGTAGAATATGTAGGAACCAATATGAGCATCCAGGTTCCGCTATTGGTTATTGACCGGAGACGTGTCTCGGTCATGTCTACATTGTTCTCAAACCGTAGGGTCCGCACGCTTAATGTTACGATGACAATTTCATTATGAGTTTATGTATTTTGATGTGCCGACGGTTGTTCGGAGTCCCGGATGTGATCATGGACATGACGAGGAGTCTCGAAATGGTCGAGACATAAAGATCGATATATTGGAAGCCTATATTTGGATATCGGAATCGTTCCGGGTGAAATCGGGATTTTACCGGAGTACCGGGGGGTTACCGGAACCCCCCCGGGGGTTATTGGGCCTACATGGGCTCTAAGGGAGAAGAGGAAAGGAGGCAAGAGGTGGTCGCGCGCCCCTCCCCTCCCTAGTCCGAATAGGACAAGGAGAGGGGGGCGGCGCCCCCCCCTTTCCTTTCCCTCTTCCTCCTCTTTCCCACTTCTTCTCCAACTAGGAAAGAAGAGAGTCCTACTCCCGGTGGGTGTAGGACTCCCCCTTGGCGCGCCCTCCTTGGCCGGCCGCCCCCTCCCCTTGGCTCCTTTATATACGGGGGCAGGGGGCACCCTAGAACACACAAGTTGATCTTCGTGATCGTTCCTTAGCCGTGTGCGGTGCCCCCCTCCACCATATTCCACCTCGGTCATATTGTAGCGGTGCTTAGGCGAAGCCCTGCGACGGTTGAACATTAAGATCGTCACCACGCCGTCGTGCTGACGGAACTCCTCCCCGAAGCTTTGCTAGATCGGAGACCGGGGAGCGTCATCGAGCTGAACGTGTGCCAAGAACTCGGAGGTGCCGGAGTAACGGTGCTTGGATCAGTTGGACCAGGAAGACGTACGACTACTTCCTCTATGTTGCGTCAACGCTTCCGCTTCGGTCTACGAGGGTACGTAGACAACACTCTCCCCTCTCGTTGCTATGCATCACCATGATCTTGCGTGTGCGTAGGAATTTTTTTGAAATTACTACGTTCCCCAACAATAATAATGATTTCGGCCGTTTTCTATTGGAACTGAGTGTCCATGCAACTTTTCATTGGGAATGTTTAGAGCAACTAGGGAAAACAGATAGAGGGTTGATTTTCACTCTCTTTGACCCAGCCTCACAACAATTGCTTAGCTCAGTGGGAACCAAAGAAGTGAGCTGTCTTTGTTCAATGATGTTAGCTAGAGCAGAACAAAGCACTGGCTCACACTGTATTAACTGAGAACCAAAACTGCTCACCGTGTTCCCAGCACTATGTTTCTTCACACTCCGAAGCTGATGTACAACCAGAGGAACAAGACCAGAATGATGCATTTCAAGAGCAAGAATAATGGTGCATGTGCCGAGTTCCAAAGGACACTGTTTATCATCAGAAAATAGCTTGGCATGCTTACTGGGGCATGAACCAACACTGCTCTCGCTGCCGTGTGCAATGTCTCTCCAAAGTGATGGCCACGGCATCGGACGTATCCGTAGTCCTTGGTGTCTTGTGGGTGGCAAGTCCAGGTCATGGTCCATGGACAACTGCATTCGTTTGATGGCTGAAACCTCGTTTTTCACAAGGTTGGAGGTGTCGAAGTTGGAGCTGGGCCACACCGGCGACCTGGTGAATGCCAACGCGGTGGGCACGTTACCGTCGATGGCAACAACCTGGTGACCTGCGCCACGCACCTTGAGGGAAGCAAGCTCCGGAGTGGCGTCATCGAGGACAGGTCCCAAACCATTGGCGACGTGAATGCTGGTGACGAGGGCAGGCTGGAGGTCGGCTGCAGGTACGTGGAAGATGATGGTGGCGACATCTCAGACCTTGTTGATGCTGCCGTGAGCGACAACTTGATTCAAGAATCGGTCGAACAGGTCACAGGCGCCGCCATGATGCAATCAGGGGCCGCCTTGTGGATGACCTCTAGGACCGAGACGGGTTCGACAGTGGGCTCGAGGTGGACGGCGGTGGCGGCGTCATGGACCTCGTCGATGTTGTCGATGGTGTCAACCTGGGTCGAGCACTCCATCGAACAGGTGAAGGGCACCATCGCGATGCATGCAGGGGCTCCATCATGGGTGACCGTGGGAATCTCTATGGACTTGGTGGTGGAGCAGGAGACTTCATGGACGGGCGCCGATGAGGCATGCATCGTGGTTGAGGCTGCTGGATCGACAAGCGAGGTGGCTATGCGAGGGTCACTCACCCGTGCAACACCCAACGTGGCGCTCATCTCCTCTGCCTTAGCGCATAATCTCTCGAGATACCACAACAAATGCTCCATGGCAGCCATGGCATCCCACTCCGGCGGTAAGTCGGCAGGCATGGCTTCGTCGCCGGTGGAACGGATGAATCGGTGTGGAAGAAAAACTGGGGAAAATTGGGTGGTGGGAAGGTGGTGTACTGGCTCTGAATACCAGATGTAAGGAACTGGTTATAGTCTCTCGATTACTGTCTTTGCACAGAGGATTCGGTTACAGACTAGCCATTACAAGAGGAAAAAGTACTGGAAAAGGGGAAGGGAGAGAGATGGAGGTAGGAGAAGGAGCCGCCGTGCCATTCGGTGCCATGATCCACTGGATGGGTCTGTCATTGCTTCCCCTCCAGCTGTTTGTAGCTCCTAGCAGTCTGATGGTGCCCAGCCAGGCCCGTCCTATGTGATACCCAAGAGCCAGCCCAAGTACATGTATAGCTAGGGAAGGTCCCTGACATCCCCCCCTCCTTGAAATGCGGCTTGACCCCAAGCCGCCGACGCCACCAAAAACCACCCGGATCTCATTTCGCTCGATGTTCCTGGCCTTGGTCGGAGTCGGGGTAGACTTCAACGAGGGAGAAGTAATTGTTGTGGCTGAATGAAACCCAGTCGAAGGTGTCGAGGGCGTAGCCATTGTCAGTACAGCCGTGGTCGAAACCGAGGTAGTACTCTTGGTTGGCATAGCCTTGCGTGATGACAGCAGCAACAATGATGATGCCCCTCCCTCCTTGAGGAACCGCTCGCCGAGTGAATTCTAGTAACAACAACAATGCAAGCTCTCCAGGATCCCAAGATGTGCCCAGTTGGTCGATGCTCACGTCAGACCCCAACTTCAAACAGCTGCTGGAACTAGCTAGGCAAGCCACGGAGAATCTTGATGATGTGTTGTTGCACTTGCACCAAGGTCGCAACCCAGCTACAGAACATCACTGTTTTCTGGCCAGGGAAGATTGCACACAACATAGGATCAGCAACACCTGATGACAGCAGGTAGCCAGCCCAAGTATCAATATGGAGAATTGGCAATCTTGTAGCTGAACTAGCAGTTGCAAACACCACTGAGTTGCTCTGAAACTCATAGGAACACACGACCTGCGTTATCTGTCGACTTCCGCTGACAGTATGGTCACTCCACTTTAATTTCCATTGACTCAAATGTTTTTGGTGCACTGACAAGCTCATAAGTCGAATCTTCCTTTGCAATTTGTCACCCATTGAAATACTACACACAGTAGCATGCTCCAGTATGTGATGCTCGGACATGGGTTTTGCACACATGGTTTCTAGTAGTACCCAACTTCCTGGACTGCTCGTCAGTAACTAGAAATAGGTCCTCCCAATATTCCACTGAACCCAGATCTTGGGCAGATGTAATTGCATGCAAACACAAATTGCTAACACTGGAACATAATTTATTAGGGAGCACCGTTTTGGGTAGTTCTGACTGCACACGTACTGCTCGACAATCATAGGCAAAATGTTGTAGCTTCGACTGAACATTGTTCTGACTGAACCCAAACCTCAGTTGTACATCTTGAGCACAAAGTTCATACGAGGACTGCACAAAGCAGACTAGTTCATATGGCCCAAGTTGTCGAGATACATGCATGCTCTGAAATACATGTGCACCCGTAATAGCAAGACAAGAATGATGATGTTCAGGAGCAATAGCAATAGAACATGTATAGATTTCCAAAAGCCATTGTTTACTTGCGAGTACCCGTATATATTTTCCAAGTAGACTGAACCACCGTCCCCATGCATTGCCAATGTGTAAGCTAATTGAAGCAGAACCACTCCATGAAAATTTCCAGTGCACTAACGTAGGCATAACCCAATTTGGTCCTTGTATTTCTATTCGACAATTGCAAGAACAAGATGGCCATCGTAGCTTCAGGTGTACATTTTTTTGACTGAACCTGAATAGCAGATATGCATCTTGAACACAAAATTCATGAGAGGACTGCACTGAAAAGATAATTGACCAACCTTCTACAGCACTCAAGTACAGACCACAGATAATTTGCATTATTGGCTGACTCGCAATAGGAATATCTCTGGGCGCAATGGGAATCCAGCAAGTAACTTCTCAAAAGGACATGGTTTAAGTTGCACACTTAGAAAATGCCTCAAGGATGCTCCCATAGAATTCAGCTCACAAAATAAATACTACATCGCATATGTAACCTGTGGCAGCAGACCGGTGTGCTTCAGAATCACTTCTTTAGGAGAGCAAGAAAATGACGTCCATGGCATAAGGTAGGGCCTGCTAGCAGATGTTTTTCTAGGCCTTTTTCACTATTCTGACCCTTTCAGCAAACTTTGTCACAAAATGAACTCGATGCGTAAGTATTTCACGATCTGACCATTTTAGCAACGCCATAGCCCGCGGCGTTTCTATCCAACATAAAAACGCCGAGCTAGCTAGCATTTTTGACCAAAGAAGAAACGTCGAAGTCGCTCGGCGTTTTTCACAAAGTGAGAAACGCCAAAAGGCTTGGCGTTTAGGCCCTGGTTATGAAGTAGTTTTTTACCTTGGCGTTTCTACGAAGGCTGGAAACATCGCCGACCTTGGCGTTTCTAGCCTGGCGTCTCTGGTGGCTAAGGAGAAAGACCCCGACGGGGCAGCGGGTGGGCTGGGTGCCAGCGAAGAAACGCCAAGCCCTATGGCGTTTCTTACCTGGTCCACAACGCTAGCTATCTCGGTGTTTCTTATTTGGACAAGAACGCTAGATAGCTCGGCGTTTTCATTTTGGGCAAAAACATCGCGGGCTATGGCGTTGCTAAAAAGGTCAGATCGTGAAATAGTTTCATATCGAGTTCACTTTGTGACAAAGTTTGCTGAAAGGGTCATAATAATGATTTCGGCCGTTTTTCTATTGGAACTGAGTGTCCATGCAACTTTCCATTGGGAATGTTTAGAGCAACTAGGGAAAACAGATAGAGGGTTGATTTTCACTCTCTTTGACCCAGCCTCACAACAATTGCTTAGCTCAGTGGGAACCAAAGAAGTGAGTTGTCTTTGTTCAATGATGTTAGCTAGAGCAGAACAAAGCACTGGCTCACACTGTATTAACTGAGAACCAAAACTGCTCACCGTGTTCCCAGCACTGTGTTTCTTCACCTCGGAAGCTGATGTACAACCAGAGGAACAAGACCAGAATGATGCATTTCAAGAGTAAGAATAATGGTGCATGTGCCGAGTTCCAAAGGACACTGTTTATCATCAGAAAATAGCTTGGCATGCTTACTGGGGCATGAACCAACACTGCTCTCGCTGCCGTGTGCAATGTCTCTCCAAAGTGATGGCCACGGCATCAGACGTATCCGTAGTCCTTGGTGTCTTGTGGGTGGCAAGTCCAGGTCATGGTCCATGGACAGCTGCATTCGTTTGATGGCTGAAACCTCGTTTTTCACAAGGCTGGAGGTGTCAAAGTTGGAGCTGGGCCACACCGGCGACCTGGTGAATGCCAACGCGGTGGGCAAGTTACCGTCGATGGCAATAACCTCGTGACCTGCGCCACGCACCTTGAGGGAAGCAAGCTCCAGAGTGGCGTCGTCGGGGACAGATCCCAAACCATTGGCGACATGAACGGTGGTGACGAGGGCAGGCTGGAGGTCGACTGCGGGTACGTGGAAGATGACGGTGGCAACATCTCGGACCTTGTTGATGCTGCCGTGAGCGACAACTTGATTCAAGCAATCGGTCGAACAGGTCACAGGCGCCGCCATGATGCAATCAGGGGCCGCCTTGTGGATGACCTCTAGGACCGAGATGGGGTCGACCGTGGGCTCGAGGTGGACGGCAGTGGCGATGTCATGGACCTCGTCGATGCTGTCGATGGTGTCAACCTGGGTCGAGCACTCCATCGAACAGGTGACGGGCACCATCACGATGCATGCAGGGGCTCCATCATGGGTGACCGTGGGAATCTCTTGGGACTTGGTGGTGGAGCAGGAGACTTCATGGACGGGCGCCGACGAGGCATGCGTCGTGGTTGAGGCTGCTGGATCGACAAGCGAGGTGGCTATGGGAGGGTCACTCACCCGTGCAACACCCAACGTGGTGCTCATCTCCTCTGCCTTAGCGCATAATCTCTCGAGATACCATAACAACTGCTGCTTGGCAGCCATGGCATCCCACTCCGGTGGTAAGTCGGCAGGCATGGCATCGTCGCGGGTGGAACGGATGAATCGGTGTGGAAGAAAAACTAGGGAAAATTGGGTGGTGGGAAGGTGGTGGACTGGCTCTGAATACCAGATGTAAGGAACTGGTTATAGTCTCTCGATTACTTTCTTCGCACAGAGGATTCGGTTACAGAGTAGCCATTAGAAGAGGAACAAGTACTGGAAAAGGAGAAGGGAGAGAGATGGAGGTAGGAGAAGGAGCCGCCGTGCCGTTCGGTGCCGTGATCCACTGGATGGGTCTGTCGTTGCTTCCCCTCCAGCTGTTTGTAGCTCCTAGCAGTCTGATGGTGCCCGGCCAGGCCCAGCCTATGTGATACCCAAGAGCCAGCCCAAGTACATGTATAGCTAGGGAAGGTCCCTGACATCATGCTCCATGCCCTAAGCTGCGGCACTATGACCGTGGCACTTCCATTGTTGAAGGCATACATGTGGGCACAGCCGATGTCATCGGCAAGCGCCACTGGATAAACTCTAGACATGATGTAGACCTTGCCAGTGCCGCCAAAGCTCTCCACCGCTGACCGATCAATCTGCATGGCGTTGTCGATTTTCAGTTCTTGTCATGAAGTGAACAATAGGATAAATGACAAAGCCTCCCAACTCACCAGAGTTCTGAGAGATATCTTTCTTTCCTTTTCAAAGTCAAATTCAAAGAAGCCCCCATAGGCCGGTGTGTGCAGTCCTGGTCTCAGGGAAGACCTACAAAAAGAAATGAAAATATTTCCTTTTAGTTTCCAGACATGAATAGATATGGACATTTATGGAAAAGACTGTTTTCCATAAGAAATATATAAGCACTAACCTTCTTAGATCAGAGCACATGAGGACCATGTAATTTTGTTGTGATTTGTAAACTCGGAAGTGCACATCAGTGTGCTCCTCCATGTTATCGGAGGCCAGAATAACAAGTCTGAATGGCCATATGCCACCATGAACTGATGCACCCGCTTCCCTACAGTGCTTCTCAGCATCAAAAAGCCACGAAGGATCAAAAGGGTCGGCGTCATTGATGGACATCCCATCGCCCTGCCTGTAGCCCAACCAAGACATTGCCCCCCTTCCACCATTGCCACCGGCGTAGGCCGCGGTGGCGGCTAGGGCAGCCTCCCTGGTCGTGCAACGGCGAAGGTCGCCCCCGTGGCCTCGGGAACCTGTGTTCTCCGACGATGATGGGCGTGGCGGCGGCCCTGGACCTGGATCCCACCCAGAACCATCTCCAATGGCGACGCGTGCTGTCACGGCATGGCTCGGCGTGGATCCAGAGTAGCGGCTGGTATGGAGTGGTGCGATTGCCGATGAAAATTGTGCCGACCTCGGTCATGGCGGACGACAGCGGCGTCTTGGACGTTGTCTCCTTGTTGTACGCATTGTTGATTGCAATCATCGTCACCTTGTTTCGACTGCTCTGGGGAAATCCCTAGATCTAGATTCCTGGATCGGACAATGACGGGGCCTTTGGGGCTGTGCTCCCTCTTGGGGGTATTAGATTGGAAGCGTTCCTACTCCTCGAGGGAGCCGCATCGTGTATATTTATATTGGGCGAGAAGAGCCTTCGCCGTGGCGTACAAGTTGCAATCGATCTCCTGGATCGATCCGTTACAGGAGTTGGAGTCACGTACGGGAGGAAGTAGAGATGTAGAGATACACAAGGAAGGTTGAGATTACAAACACGTTATATGCTATATCTCACGTATATTCTAACACCCTCCCTTAATCTCAACTATCCTATGTTTAAATTATGCTTGAACTCTTCAAATTGTTTGACAGGGAGCGCCTTGGTGAAGCCATCTGCAACTTGATCCTTGGAAGGAATGAACCGTATCTCCAATTTCTTTCCTGCAACCCTTTCTCGTACAAAAATGAAAGTCAATCTCAATATGCTTAGTTCTAGCATGAAAGATGGGATTCGCTAATAAATAAGTTGCTCCCAAATTATCACACCACAGACATGGAATACGACGTTGCTTAATTCCCAATTCTTCAAGCAATGATTCCAACCAGATAACTTCGGCAGTTGCATTAGCTAAGGATTTATACTCAGCTTCTGTACTTGATCTTGACACTGTCGCCTGTTTTCGAGCACTCCAAGATATAAGATTTGAACCAAAATATACCGCAAAACCACCGGTAGATTTTCTGTCATCACTGCAGCCTGCCCAATCAGCATCAGAAAAAGAACTCATAAGTGTGGAGTTTGAGCGTCTGAGATAAAGCCCCAAATTCACAGTGTGCTTCACATAGCGTATAATTCTTTTGACAGCCGTCCAATGTATGCTGGTAGGTGCATCAAGATATTGACAAACTTTATTAACAGCAAATGATATGTCAGGTCGTGTGAGGGTCAAGTACTGTAAGGCACCCACAACACTTCTGTATTTTGTACTTTCTTCCTCCTTAAGTGGTTCCCCTTCATATGCAGAAAGTTTTTCTAAAGACGACAGAGGTGTGGGTGAAGGCTTACAATCCTTCATCCCCATGCGAGCTAGAAGTTCAGTGGCATATTTTTCTTGTTTCAGTACTATACCATCTTGAACCTTCTTAACTTCTATACCCAGGAAGAAATGTAAATCCCCAAGATCCTTCAAGGCAAACTCTAAACTCAAATCACGCAGAAGAGCATCAGTAGCACTTTGTGAGGAACTCACCACTATGATATCATCAACATATATAAGTATGAAGATAATTGTGTTTGCCTTGCTATAAGTGAATAATGAAGTATCAGCTTTAGATGCAGCAAAACCAAGATATTCCAGCTGAGAGCTCAACCTGGCGTACCATGCTCTAGGCGCTTGCTTCAAGCCATAAAGAGCTTTGTCAAGCTTGCATAAATAGTAGGGTTTTTTCTTATCCTCATATCCTGGTGGTTGCCTCATGTAAACCTCCTCTTCCAGAACACCATGTAAAAACACGTTCTGCACATCTAGCTGTCTCATGGTCCATCCATTAGACACAGCAATAGCAAGTACAAGTCGTATAGTTGCAGCCTTTACAACAGGACTAAAAGTATCTTCATAATCAATACCATAACGCTATTTAAAACCTTTTGCAACCAAACGAGCTTTGTACCTGTCAATGGAGCCATCCGCTTTCTTTTTAATCCTGTACACCCACTTACAGTCGTTGATATTTTTACCTCTTTGGTCGGGCACAAGATGCCAAGTCTTGTTTCTCATAAGCGCTGAATATTCTTCATCCATGGCTTTCTTCCATCTTGGATCTCCAAGAGCATCTTCGAGTTTAGTTGGTTCTCCTGCAATACACAACATGCCCCATGGTATAGTACCATCGGTTCTTATTTTTGGATTTCTTATACCTTTTTGTGATCGAGTCATGACGCGTGAAACAACTGCTGGTTGCGGTTGTACAGATGGTATAGGCTGCTGCATAGGAGATGGTGGTGCAGAACTCGCCGTAGAAGATCCTTCAGAGTCCTCTGCATGTGCCGCCGCACCAGATCCGGTGTTGAAACTGCTGCTGCCTAGAGTAGCCGATCCTGTGGCCTGGTATGTGCTGGAATCAGCAGTGGTCGCGGAGTTTCCTGGCACAAAAGATCTGACGCCAGCTGGTCCTGAATGCTGCAAGTGCGGCTACATGCGCACTGCTCCTGGAGAGTGCATGCACGTGAGACAAGGAGATACTCCTCCGTGTGATGATGTGGCAGACAATCTGCTGGCTTGCACGCGATCCGATGGAGATTCTCTCGCACGATCCAAGGCGGACTGACGGGCAGGTGTGCCAGGTGCTGATGGATCATCCTCGAGCCCAGTGTCTGCTGCGTCTTCTTCCTCCACATGAAATAAAGCACCGTTTTCTTCTAGATTTTGATCATTGTCACCATTTTCTTCACCGTTTCCTTCAGGAATCTGCACAGACATGTCAATAGTTCTAGAAAAGGCAGAATTGTCATATTGGTCAATGCAATTGTTGTCGCCCCTTTGATCAAAATTCCGAAGGTTGGGTGCAAGAAGAAGAATTTCTTTTCGAAGAAGTGCTCCGGCATTTGGATGAAGTGATTTAAAAGGAAACACAGATTCGTCGAACACAACATCACGAGATATATAAACTCGACCTGTGGAGACATCTCACTACTAGGGAAAAGGCTAGCAGCAGCGCGGGTTTTAGGTGTATCAGTAGCGCGGGGACCGGTGCTACTAATAAGGCTCTACAGCTAACATGTAGCAGTAGCGCGTGCTCACCAGCGCTACTGCTACACAAGTGTAGCAGCAGCGCGCTTAGTGGAAGCTCGCTACTGCTATTATGCCACCCGCGCTACTACTATTACGGACCCACGCTACTACTAACATAATAGTAGTAGCGTTTCTTGAATACCAACGCTACTAGTATACTAAATACTAGTAGGGCACAATTTTTTCCCACGCTACTACTAACTTATTAAAAATTAAAAAAATCAACCAATTCCATCCTATCACACAGTTGTCGTATCTACTATCACACAGTTCCTCATTATAGCCATAACTCATGCATAATTCCTATCCTTTATAGGCGTAAGAGTATAAACTGTACACAGTTCCTCATTGTAGCCATAACTCATGAATAATTCCTATCCTTTATAGGCGTAAGAGTATAAACTGTGTGTGGCAGCTACCTATGTAAGTGGTGCTTGCCATGCAAATTCAGAATTTTACCACTACTTCTAGATGCCAAAGAATGAGACACGTTAGTTGTTATGGTCCGATCAAAATATTGGATCACTCGTCAATGTGCGGCGCCTGCCCGAACTGATCTCGCGACCTGCAGCTGCGACAAAACACACTGGGCAGCCTCAAAGAGCCACACCTAACCGACGACAGCCGCTGTTGTGACGGCGTCACGTCCCTCACCCTGGCCCTCAGCTCCAGCAGGCGTCGGTCGATGTTGTCCTCGTGCCTCGCCAACAGCGGACGGAGGAAGCCATCGTACACGTGCCTCGCACCCTGAAACCCGAACACCATTAAGATTCAGATTCAGAATTGGCCACATACCGAATCAAGTGTATCTAAATGTTGATCATCTCTCGGGCTCGGGGTGTCTGGTCGACTGCTTACCCGTGTGCTAGGGTGCCGGAGATAGAGGACGAGCATCAGCTTCGCCTCTCCATACATCAGCAGCCACGACACCATCCAGTCCACGAACCTCTCGACGACCGTCAACATCGCCACCAGAACCCTGCAACATTACCAACAGAGGTTCAAATACTTCAGATTCTATAGAAGAACACACAGAAAAACAACGCGGTACATGTCGGTGCCAATGTGCTACAAATTTTTCCCGAAATTCTTATTTAAGCCGTAATGCACAACTGAACTACACACTGAAGCAGCACATAGCTACTTCCATGACAAAAGATAACACAAAAGATTAGAAGCAATTCTATTGTGTTGGAAGCCCTAAAATGAAACAACACATACGAACCACATAAGGAGTTAAGAGGCATAATTATTCCGGTAATTTTCTATCTATCCATTTTTCTAAGTAGTCACTTCAATACCTTGATATCTTCCACATTTTCAAAGATAACAAAGTCCATGAATCTACTGTTTGAAGAGCATAGTGACTATACAAACTTGCAAATTGGGCTGGCCAAAAACTAAACATAGAGTGCATCTTCTCTAAACAGAGAGTGGTACTTGTTGAAGACAAACTGGACTGAAGTGATAAAAAAGGACACAGTGTCATACATACAGTCTAGCGATGCACACAAAAGCTTACCATCAAACAGCCAACCATGTAATAAGAAGACTAAAGCATTGTGGGGGGAGGGATGCTGCTGCCAGACAGTGTCATACAGTCTACAAAATGACAACCAGTGGACTCTTTTAATCTGATAGTGTTTCTTGTAGAAGAAATAGGCAAGATAAATCAAGTCATGATTGAATATTGATTGAGGACTACCAATCCATATATATAAATGTATTGTTTCTGTTACTCAACAGAACATGTAGGTAGCAACCTGATATGATGCTTGATTTGGACGAAAAAACCACAAACCCTTTTTTCCTCTAGAATAAAAGTACCTCCCAAGTGTTCAAAACCACCACAAATTCATCTTGTTGCATATATCAATCGGAATGGATCCTAGTGTGGTTAATGATAATTACAAACTTAGCCTATTCACAATTGATTATTAGCTAAATATAAGAGAACATTGCATGTTTCATCACAGTAATTGCCAGAAAAAACTGAAAAACAAATGTTTCTACTATGTGGCATATATGAACTTAAATATGCTATATCCCCATGTACCTTTTGTTTGCAGGTATCCTCTGGTAGCATTGCAAAAGTGAGAATACATTATGGCCTTGAATGTACATATACGAATAGTAATCTGCCAAGTAAGAAAAGTATCATGTTATATAACATATACAATCAAGTGATATAACTGGACGGATCTCCATACCCATGGAGAAGACCGGACATTGGTGCTGCTGTTGGTGGCGTGCGTTGTCCTGGTCCTAGTCCTGGTCATGGAGACAGACGGGGGTTAGAGAGGGAGGGAGAGACGAGGGAAGATGAGGGATTTGTACCCATGGATGCGCCTCCTCTTGCTTGCAGATCCATGGCGAGCTCGCTCCGTGGGCTAGGGTTTCGGGTCCATGGTTCCGCCGCTGCCGCTGCCACTGCGTGGTTGTGGAGGAGGATGGCTCCGCGGATCTGGGCGCCGACTGAGCAGCTCGAGCCGAGGACGAATCTGGCCGGAGGGGAGGAAGGGTCTCCATGGATGGACGACGAGGGCGGTCCCACGGAGATGGCCGCAACCAACCGGAGCTTGTCGGCTCGATCTGCAACCTTTGGAGCGAAAGAGAGGTCGGGGGTCGCCGGCGGCGGATTTAAGGGAGAGAGTGGAGGTGGGCAGCGGCGAGGAGATCTGGGGGAGGAGATCGACCGAGAGGGGTGGGGGGGAGGAGATCGACCGATGGGGTGGGGGCCACGAGAGAGAGACTTTTTTTCAGGGATTCGTGAGAGAGAGTTTGGCAGGGGTGGGGGTCGATTCGCGTGCGGTGGTGGACACGCTTAGTAGTAGCGTGGGTATATCAAGTCGCTACAGCTATTCGCTTAGTAGTAGCGCAGGTTTTAGCATCCGCGTTATTACTATACCTAGTCTGGAGCCAACGCCCTGGCAACTTTAGTAGTAGCGCTTTTCTCAACTAGCGCGCTACTGCTAAACGGATATTAGTAGCGCAGTTTTGTAAAGAGCGCTACTGCTAATTAGCAGTAGCGTCTGTTTTTAAACCACGCTGCTGGTAAGTTTCTGTGTATAAGGTTTTTCCTAGTAGTGTCTAGGCATTTGACACCTTTATGAATAGGACTATATCCTAGAAAAACACACTGTTTTGAACGAAATGCAAGCTTGCGCGTATTATATGGTCTAAGGTTTGGCCAACATGCGCAACCAAAAACACGAAAAGAGTTGTAGTCAGATGTAATGCCAAAAAGCCGTGTGATGGGAGTTTCAAATTTGATGACTTTTCTAGGAAGCAAATTTATGAGATGTGTGGCGGTCAAGAAAGCTTCATCCCAAAATTTGAGAGGCATAGAAGCATTAGCTGGTAAGGCTAGTCCGACTTCAACAATGTGTCGATGTTTTCTTTCAGCAGACCCATTTTGCTGGTGTGCATGTGGACAAGATACATGATGAGAGATGCCAATTTTCTGGAAAAATTAGTTTAGCTTCTCATACTCACCTCCCCAGTCGGTTTGCATAGCAATGATTTTAGAGTCTAGTTTACGTTCAACAAGATTTTGGAAATTAGAAAAAACTTGAAATACATCAGATCATTTCTTCAGAAGATAAATCCAAGTGAATTTACTATAGTCATCAATAAAACTCACATAATATGACTGTCTACCGACTGACGTGGGAGCAGGCCCCAAACATCTGAAAATACAAGCTGTAATGGAGCAGTAGATATACTAATAGAGGATACGGTAACTAGTGACTTTTAGCTTGTTGACACGGATCACAAACTGACTCACTACTAGACTCATGAGAATAAGGAAGATTATTCTTGCTAAGAACAAGTTTAACAATGACCGAAGATGGATGACCTAAACGACTATGCCACTTTGATGAGGACGGCTTGGTGACGACAAAAGCTTGCTTATCTGACGATGATGATGATATGAGCGGGTAGAGACCTCCCACACACCTTCCTCTAAGAATTACTCTCCTCGTTGCCAAATCCTTAATCAAAAAGAAATAAGGGTAAAATTCTATGAGAACTTGATTATCAAGAGTGAAACGATGAACGGAGAGAAGATTTTTAGAGGTTTGAGGAACATGTAGAATATTGTTGAGTTGTAAATTTTTGACAGGAGTTTTAACAATTGATTGACCAACATAAGTAATTGCCATACCAGAACCGCTTGCCGTGTGTACTTGTTCACGTCCATTGTACTTGGTCCTCGTGGTCAACTTGTCGAGTTCTCCAGTGATGTGATCGGTGGCGCCAGTATCTACATACCAATTTGTATCGACGCCATAGGAGTTGGTGACAGCGTTAGCCCCCATCTCCTCATGGTCATTGTCTTCATAGCGCCACCAACAAGTACGAGCGCCACCTGCATGATGTTTGAAGCAGATTTGACACTCAGGATAATCATAGTTTTGTTGCTGTTGTTGTTGTGGCTGATGTCATTGTTGTAGTTGATGTGGTTGCTGCCGTGGACGCCCGCGATAGCCCCTACCGCTGGTGGCAGGAGAGGAAGAACGGTCTCCTTGGCCGCGCCCCCTAGCTCCACGTCCGCGCCCCCTGCTTCTGTTCTGGGCGCGTCCTCTGTACGCGGCGTTTGCTGAGGTGTTAAAGCCCCCGCTTGCGCCGTCGGCTAGCATCTCCATGCGCTGGTCAAAGGCAGCAATCTGGGCAAAGAGATCATCCACCGTGATGTTGTTCTTGATAGCACCGACTGCTGCTACAATTGGATCATAGTCCCGATCGAGTCCAGCGTGGATGTAGTCAACCATCTCCGGATCAGACACCGGACGGCCAGCTGCTGCTAGTTCATCCCCGAAGCTTTTCATCTTCCTGATGTATGAGGCGCTGGACATGGTGCCCTTCTTCGTATTGGCAATGGAGGTGCGTAAGTTTGTGATCCGAGATTGTGATTGTGAGGCGAACAAAGTGGTTACTCCAATCCACAGTTCATGTGTGCTCTCCTTCCCGACAAATTGTGCGAGAATTTCCTTTGAGAGAGAGTTCAGCAGGTAGCTGAGAACCTGCTGGTCCTTCGACAACCATGGTCCATAGAGGGGATTTGGCCCCATGGCCATGGTCTTGTCCGGCTGCTGCTGCTCCACCGTTTTCGGGGGCGCTGCATCCGTTCCATCGAGGAGGCCAGTGACCTGCGCACCTCGCAGGGCCGGCATCACTTGTGCCTTCCATATAAGGTAGTTTCCCTTGGTCAGCTTCTCAGATGGGTGGAGTTCCGAGGTTGAGGACGACCTGGGCTGACGGGGAAGCCATCGCTCGATGGGTTTCTGGCGAGAAGTTTCTGACGAGAGGCTTTCTGGCGAGAGTTTTTCTATTTCTGTAGCTAGATCGATGGGAAGAGGTCGGCTCTGTATATCATATTAGATTGGAAGCGTTCCTACTCCTCGAGGGAGCCGCATCGTGTATATTTATATTGGGCGAGAAGAGCCTTCGCCGTGGCGTACAAGTTGCAATCGATCTCCTGGATCGATCCGTTACAGGAGTTGGAGTCACGTACGGGAGGAAGTAGAGATGTAGAGATACGCAAGGAAGATTGAGATTACAAACACGTTAAATGCTATATCTCACGTATATTCTAACAGGGGGCAACATTTTGGAATAGGTGCTGGCGGGAGGAGACAAGAGGAGGACCGGTGCTGCATCTACCGCGCCGCCGGCGTCTCTGCGTCATGGAGCAGTGGGGTATCTCTTTTTTCCCTCTATTTAATAATGATGTTGCCCGTACCAATATGGTAGGACAAAAATCCATCGCACGGCCATGTGAGGAGCAGCAAAACGGGACTTGCTATTCCACGCAGTGCACACCGCGACGATGCGAAACGCGTACCCCCACTTGCCCTTTTGGGCTGCCATGCGGGAGCGACGCCCCCCGTTGTTTTCATTTCGTTTTCTTCTATTTTTTCTTTTATGTTTATGTGTTTTCTTCTTTAAAATAATCTAGGATTTCAACAAAGTTTCAAATGACGAAATATTGTCAAATTTTGATTAAAATGTTCATTAAATCATAAATTTCTTGTGAATTCAAAAGTTGTTCGTTGTTTTGAATAATGTTCGCAGATTAAAAAACATTAGTGATTTTGAAACATTATGCGTATATTCAAAATAAATTCATGATTTGCAAAAAAATTTGCGAAATAAAAAATGTTCACGATTTTGAAAATAGTTCACATATTAAAAATACTCGTGTATTTAAATTAATGTTCATGAATAAAAAAAGCTTCATGCATTATAAAACAATGTTCACAAAATTAAAAAAATAGTCCATTGCTTAAAAAATGTCTGATGGTTCAAAAAACCTTCATCAAAAAAGAAAAAAATCATCAATTTTAAAATTGTTCCCAAATTTCAAAAATATTCACTGATTCAAAAAATTGTTCATGTGTTTCAGAAAAAATGTTCATAACTTCAAACAAATGTTTGCATATCTGAAAAAAATTGTGAATTCGAAATATGTTCATGAATATTAACAGAGTGTTTGTGAATTTCAGTAATGTTCACTATTTTAAAAGATATGATCATGATTGTAAAAAAAACATTCATGAATTCGAAAAGGATCACAATTTCAAAATTTATTCATGAATTTGAAATATGTATGCCAGAAGAAAATAATAATAAAATAAAATGGAAAGAAAATAAAATGAACATGAAAAAATAAACAGGAATAAACAAAATAAAAAAAGAAATAAAATTTCTAATGAAAGAAGAAAGGAAAAATGGAAATTGAAAAAGCAGGAAAAAACCATCTGAAAAGGGCGTCCGACCAAAGTGTACATAGCAAGAAGGCGGGGGATATAAAACATGGAATTAGCAATATAATATTTTTATAGACTTGTGAAAGAAAGAAAGAGGTTTTTCTGCAGCCATTATTTCTTATTTCCTTAGGGGTAGGCATTTCGCCTATGGCGCCGTTATTAGCCTAATGGTATAGGGGCACAACCCCCTGTACACTAGGAGTAGTAACAGGCCAGCCCATTTGTATTTGTGTTTGTTTTTTCTGTGTTTCCACTTGGGTTTTCTATGTTTTTTTTCTTTATTGTTTTCTTGTTTTGATTTCCATATATTTGTGAATTTCATTACAAAACGATGAATTGTTTCCAATATTGATGAATATTTCTTAAAATCGATCAACTTTCTTGCCAATTTGATGGACATTTTTCAAAATTGATAAAGTTTTATCAAATTTGATGAATTTTTTTCAAATTTGATAAATTGTTTTTCTGATTTGATGATCTTTTACAAAACTGATGAACTTTATTTAAAATTTGATGAACTTTTCATAAACGTGATAGTTTTTTTTCAATTTGCGTGAACTTTTCTTCAATTCGATGATCTTTTTTTTTTGAAATTTCTGAACTTCTTGTGAATTTTATGATCTTTTTTTTCAGAATCCGTGAACATTTGTAACTCACAAAAAATTTCATTTTTCATTTTCCATATTTTTTCAAAAGTTAATGGATGACCAGTCAACTGGTCAATCGCGACCGGTCAAAATGTAATCGAGCAACCTGGGGAACCAGTCTCGATCGAGGGTTCGCCTCCTACATAAGCTGGCCAATGGGCAGGGGTGCATGAGCGTCGGTTCCTTCAAGTGGCACTTAAGCCGCCACATAGGAGCTCCTTGATACACGCTAGGTCGCTATTTGGGGACCTATACCCAAATAGGATCTGCTGAGGAAAGCGATGGGAAAGAAGGAAGGAAGTGGGGTGGTGCCCTGTCCGGCGCATCAGTGTCCAAGGCCCAAGGACACTATGTCGTGGCATGTCAATCAACACGCCATTTCCTCGCAAAAAAAAATCAACACGCCATAGGCGTATAGCGTTCTTATCTCTAACTAGTGGCAAAAATGAAAACAGAAGTAAAATGTCTATCTACTAGTATCTCAGAAGACAGAGCGAAAGGATAACTAAAATAAGTACACACAAAAATGAATCAAAAAAGAATAGGACATGATATTATTATGCTTGTCCGTAGGGGTGCGATGCGAGCCAGCTCATTTTTTTAGAACGAAGGCTCAAGCAGAGCCCGGCTTTGAATTATCCAATGTGCAAATGTCCAACAAGTATTTAGATAAAATGTTCAACGCGTACGATAATTTTTTTAACACGTATTATAAAACTGTTCAACTTGTATTCAAAAAGGTTGACATATGTTTTAATAAATAAGTAAAACTAAATATAAAAAATACAAGGAAAAGTAAATAAAAAGAAAAAATGTGACAGAAAAATAGAGAGAAAATAAAAAAGGGAAAAATGTATGGGCGCTTCTAAAACCGGTGCATAGAGGCTGCTCTCGCTAAGAACCCGCGTATGGTGTCTGAGGTTTTATTACGAATTTGGGCCAAGCCAGCGGAGGCGGGCCAGAACCGAAGGAAGAAGCGCGCGAAGAAACGAGCCGCCATGCACCAGTGGATGGAGCGACCTCGTCCTCAACTGCCCCCGACGTGCTCGCTCCTCGCCCTCATCCACAAAGACTCTGCTCCGCCGCCGCATCGCGCGAGCGTCGATTCTATCACTCTCCCCCACCCGGCCTATAAATCCACCAGCAAGCCATGTCCGATCCTTCGCCGTTCCTCTTCAACCTCCGCATCAGTCCATCCATCCAACACCCATCCTCCTCCGCGACGCAAGATCGGCTGAAACCGGCCGGCCGGCCGATCCAATCCAGGTTCGTGCATGTCATATCTGCATGAGATGTTGATTTCTAAATCTGAAATCAGTGCCGCCACGTGCATCTGAAATTAGGTTGCGGATTAAACGTTCCCCTAATTTAGTTTGCCTTGCACGCGCTCTGCTCTAGTAATGGGGATGGCGTCGGCGGCGGCGCCATTGATCGTGTCTCTGCTGTACTGCGCGGCGTTGGCGGTGCACGCGTCGCACGTCGTGTACCCGGAGCTCCAGTCGTTGGAGGCCACGGAGGTGGACAAGGAGCTACGCACCGGGTACCACTTCCAGCCCCCCAAGCATTGGATCAATGGTACGTATGTGTGGAATATTTATTTCCTCGTTTCACCGTCAGTTGCTTAGTATGTTATACTCACTCCTCGCAATTTCTTTTGTCTGGCCTTTGTTAATTGGATGACATCGAACCTCTTCACAACGATGCAACGATTGATCAGATCCAAATGGTACGTGCACTCATACAAATTGATCACTCTCGCCATCTATCTATTGGTCAAATGATGAATTAGTAATCAGTTTTGCATGACTATCTATTGTGCACTTTGTATGACATTGTGTGACTCAACATCTCAACGTCTGGATGCATGCAGGGCCCATGTACTACAAGGGGCTGTACCATCTCTTCTACCAGTACAACCCCAAGGGCGCCGTGTGGGGGAACATCATCTGGGCGCACTCGGTGTCAACCGACCTCATCGACTGGGTGGCGTTGGAGCCCGGGATCTACCCGTCCAAGCCGTTCGACATCAACGGTTGCTGGTCGGGCTCCGCCACCATTCTGCCCAACGGCGTCCCTGTCATCATGTACACAGGAATCGACCCCAACGACCGCCAGGTGCAGAACGTTGCGTACCCGGCCAACCTCTCCGACCCCTTCCTCCGCAAGTGGGTCAAGCCCGACTATAACCCCATCATCAATCCTGACCGAGGCATCAACGCCAGCGCCTTCCGTGATCCCACCACTGCTTGGTACGGGCCAGACGGGTACGTACATCACCATTTATTTTATCGTGTGCCATGTTGACACACATGTAAATATGATGTTGAGCATGTTTGGCCAGTTGATATTTACAAAAAGATCATGCCATATGCTGATGTGCGTGATTGATTTGCAGACACTGGAGGCTGGTGGTGGGCAGCAAGGAGAACATGAGGGGGATCGCGGTGTTGTACCGGAGCCGTGACTTTAGGAGGTGGATCAAGGCACACCACTCGCTGCACGCTGGGCTAACAGGGATGTGGGAGTGCCCAGACTTCTACCCCGTGGCGGTGCCCGGTGGCAGACGTCACCACCAGAACGGTGTGGACACCGCAGAGCTGCATGACAGCACAGTCGCTGCGGAGGTAAAATACGTGCTCAAGGTGAGCCTCGACGTAACGCGCTACGAGTACTACACCATTGGCTGGTACGACCATGCCAAGGACAGGTACACCCCTGACCTCGACTTCCCAGACAATGACTATGGTCTCCGATACGACTACGGCGACTTCTATGCATCGAAGTCGTTCTTTGACCCGGTCAAGAAGCGTCGCGTGCTCTGGGGCTGGGCCAATGAATCGGACACTGTCCCCGACGACCGCAACAAGGGTTGGGCTGGCATCCAGGTCACTCTACACATCCACATTTACACCACACGAACAGAATGTCTTCACTCTACACATTCACTATTTTTTCCAAGGGTTGGGCTCTGGGGTTGGAATGACCTTCACATGGCTCTTCACGTACTGAGATTTAAATGTATTGTTGTTTCTGAATTTTTAGGCGATACCGAGGAAGATCTTCCTGTCACGGAGCGGCAGGCAGCTAATTCAGTGGCCGGTAGAGGAGATCAAGTCATTGCGCGCAAAGCACGTCAATGTCAGCAACAAGGCTGTCAAGAGCGGCGAGTTCTTCAAGGTCGGCGGCTTCAAATCCGTGCAGGTCAGTACAATAGTGTATATACACTTGATATAAACAACATGGGGCGGTGGCCCTCCTCTCTGAATTGTCAGTGAATGACGAGCCACTGCTATATATGCTAGTCGGATGTGGAGGCAGCGTTCATGATCAAGAACCTTGAGAAGGCGGAGAAATTCAACGCGTCGTGGCGGACAGACGCGCAGGGGCTGTGCAAGAAGCTCAACTCACATGTCAAGGGCGGCGTCGGGCCATTTGGACTCTGGCTGCTCGCCTCCGATGACCTCAAGGAGAGGACAGCTGTTTTCTTCAGGGTATTCAAGAACAACGACACCAGCTATGTCGTCCTCATGTGCAACGACCCTACAAGGTAGATCCAATGCATATAACTCACTCAAGTCACCTTTTTGTATATGTATATACAACTTGCAATTTACCACACTCTAGATCCCGTAATCCTGAATGATCGATCGGGCAGGTCGTCATTCGAGTCGCAGATCTACAGACCGACCTTCGCCGGCTTTGTCAATGTCGACATATCTAAGACCAAGAAGATCGCCCTAAGGACATTGGTACGTGACCACAAAATCTACATTGAATTAGTTACTTACTGAATACACCATTGCAAGAGGGTTCTAAGCCATGTCACGGAATCCATTTCAGATCGACCACTCTGTCGTGGAAAGTTTTGGTGCCGGCGGCAAGACGTGCATCCTCACGAGGGTCTACCCGAGGAAGGCCGTCGGGGACAATGCACACCTGTTCGTCTTCAACAATGGCGAGTCGGACATCAAGCTCACCAACCTGCGTGCATGGGAGATGAAGACCCCCACGATGAACAAGCGTCTGGGGCAGTAGCAACAGCCCGGCCCGGTAGATCGAGGATTCAGAGTAGCCTAGACTAGCCATAGCTAGCTAGCTTGTTGATTTAGTTGAGATTAATTAGGAGAGGTCCAGGTTTAGTGATGAGTTGTTAGAAAGGACCGGAAATGATCCATTTTGTTTCAGAACCTTTTCCAAATGGCAGGAGGCCTTGAAAAGCCAACATTTTTTGTTGGCATGCAAGATATCATCAACATATCAACAAAATTTTGAAAGACAGAGAAAATAAATGTTGGTGGTTCCACGTGAGGTTACTCAGGTAGAGTGAGGATCCACCTTAGCTAATTAGTATTACCTCCGTCTTAAAACGTTTGTCTTAGATTTATCTAGATATACAAATGTATCTAAGACTAAAATGTGTCTAGATGTGTTGGTCGCCACTTCCGACTGAAGTGCATTGTAGGTCCTTGAACTATTTCAGGGGTGCCATGTAAGTCCTCAAACTATGAAAATCCGCATTCAGATCTTCGAAGTGTAGTAAGTATGTCATTCAGCTCCAAAATCTTTCCGACCCCATATGACCGCCCAACTTGTGCTATTGACTCGTGACACGTCGGACATGGGGCCCGCAAGATAACGCCGGTGACGGAAATATGCAAATACATTCAAAGTCATGAACTATTTTGAAATTCATAAACTCAAAAACTCATGTAGCGCACCATTGTACAATTCAAGAAAAATCGGTAGCTTTTGATTATTTTTTCGTCAGCCAATTTTTTCATGAACACTCAAAAGAAATTCATGAATTTGGAAAAAGTTGGACACATTTAATAAATTTTCATGAATTTTTAAAATGTTAGAAATATTTAGTTTACTTGTGTATTTAAAAATGTTCACAAATTTGCAAAAATTCTCAAAGCTGAAAAATATCTTCATTAATTGAAAAGTACGTTTATGAATTTACAAAAGTTTTTATTAATTTAAATGTTCATGGTTTCAAAAAAGTTCACGAATATGGAGAAAATGTTCATGACTTTAAAAAAGTGTTCGGTGAAAATGAAAAAAATGTTTTTCCATATTCACGAACGACACAGACATTTTTTAAGTTGTGAACTTTTTTTCCATATTCACGAACATTGTTTTAAAGTCATGAAAGTGTATAAATGTTCGCGAACATTTTTCCATATTCGTGAATGACGCGAACATTGTTTTAAATTCGTGAACATTTTTTACCATAACCTCGAACATTTATTTTAAAGTCGTGAAAGTACATGAATGTTTGCGAACATTTTTTCCATATTGGCGGATGATGCGGACATTTTTCTAACATCAGGTACAGTTTATCCATATTCCCTAAAATTTTGTTGAAGTCATGAAAGTATATGGATGTTCGAATATTTCTTCCATACTCGCGAACATGTTTTTTAAAGTCGTGAACATGTTTTCCATATTCATGATTTTCGAAGTCGTGAAAGTATATGAATGTTTGCAAACATTTTTGCATATTCATGAACAATGCAGACATTTTTTTAAAGTCATGATTTTTTTTCTATATCCGTGAACATTTTTTTAAAGTCATGAAAGTGTATGAAAGTTCCCGAACAACACGAACAATTTTTAAAGTCACGGACATTTTCTTTTCATATTCACGAACATTTTTTTATAGTCGTGAAGGTGTATGAATGTACACGAACATTTTTCGATATTCACGAATGGCGCCGACATTTTTTCCCATATCGTGAACGACGCGGACATATATTTAAAGTTCATGAATTTGAATTTATTTACATATTTTTGTCACCGGCAGTCACCCTGCGGGCCCGTGGTCCAACGTGTCACGGGTCAACGGTGCTAGCTGGCTGGTCACGCGGGGTCATACGGATTTTGTACTTGAATGATACACTTACTGCACTTCGACGAACTGAATGCCGATTTTTATAGTTTAGGGACCTACATGACATCCCTAAAATAGTTCAAGGACCTACAATGCACTTTATTCGTCAGTAGAGGGGGGCGTTGCCCACCCACACTTGAAAAAAATGCGTTGAAATAGATTGAAAAAGAGAATAGTATTTTGCACCCCAGATCTTCATGATTTGAGACTTGTGTACCCTGGATGGGCAGACCTTCTCTCCAGCTCTGCATGTAGGATGAATATATTTTTGAACATAATACAACCGAAGTCGCTCACATACACAAGCATATAATCACCCTATAAATGCACACACGCATACCTTACCCTTATGAGCACCAATGCCAAGTTTAGGACTTAAACCCTGGTGGGCCGGGGATACCACTGTCCTCCTAACCATCCTACCTCAGGTTGGTTCGCTGCAAGACGAATGGTGTTATTTATCTTTTGATAAATTTGTAGTTCATAACCTGCAGTCATGATTAATTTCCTACATTATTCGCCTCGAGACAATAAGATGTTTATGAAAATATGTTATGAAAAATCCCCAGATTAAGTTCTTACTAATTGTAATTACGCACAGTTAAAAAAATATATACTATGATTACGACTTTACTTTACGTGTACCATCGAACAGGTTCGTAATCATGCATATGAGGACTACCCAATACATGTTTTTTTCTTTATTATTTCAAGTGAGTACCAGGTAAATAGTGCTGGTTTTTCTTAATGAACCGAGGGAGTACAGTACTAGCTAGCAGGTAGCTGACCCAGGCGTGTCCAATGAATGGATGGGAATCCATGACAACCTATTGCCTCCAAGGCTTGCTTCAGGTATACCTAACTGGCAAATCAATCAACCAAGTGGTTGCACCGTCCCATCCGTATTGATATTATTATACCTTTCGTGCATGGCCGTATACGTGTACGTGTATATGCTGCTAGCTAAGCAGTACTAGTAGTTGATTGCTCAGGTCTCTGTTGTATAGTTCGCATCTCCTTGTCCTGTTATCTCCTCTTAATTACAAATTAATACCCGCCAATATGTGTCACGTCCTTGCTTAGCTAGCTACTCATTCATTTATTTATTCACTCACAGATGCCTAATCTACCGAACCATGCTAATAAACTATCCTCTGTTTCATCAGACCTAATGGAACAAGAAGGAACAGCCAATTGCCCATGTTCTGTCGTCTTCATTTTTGGTTTCTTCACATGGGAACATATGTGTGTCCATTTTTTTTAGTTTACATGATCAAAGATTAACGAGAGCTAATTATAACCGTCAAAATGCACTTAAATAAGTTAGTAGGTGTTGTTGTTAAGTACACACGGGACTATTAGCATCTTACCTCAACAGGAGTAGTTGCACATGCAGTTCAATGATCACATATGATACATGATTTGTTCCCTATATATAAAAAGTTGTTCATACTCAGATTTCAGGAATTGCCAGCTGGCTAGTACTCCAGTAGTAACCACTAATTTTCCGGCAAAAATAAAATGCCCCTTAGTACAAAACTGCGACACTATTATGGATCGGAGAGAGTAACCCTGCATGCGAGGAGTTCTTTTTCGAGAGTATACCCTGCATGCGAGGAGTAAGTAGGCTACATGAAACAGTAGTTATGCATGCAGGCTAAAATTGTTGCTTAATTACTATGGACAAGTGACAGAGAGAAAGACATGCATAAGTATATATTTTTGTACTACAGTACCACAGTGCACAACCGCTGGCGGCTCGATGAGTCGTCGTCGTTTATATAAGTAGGCACCGTCCGTGAATGAGACCTCAACTTTACTCAACCGCTATGCATGTAGGTAGGTAACATATCCCAATCAGCTCTCTTCGATCATATCCATATTTCCCTAGCTAGCTTTCCTTTTCTAGGTTCTGTGCAAGGAGTTTGGTTATATGTACTCTACACAGAAATCAAATACAACATATATATGCAAATGAAAATAGAAGGCATTGGCTAATTAAATTTATGCAGCCTCATTTGTGATGAGAGAGCCTCATAGCAAGAGATTTTTCTTGCAAATGTAAAGACAAAAGTACTAAACAAAATCCATTCCTTTCCCAAGAAAGTTGTATCTTGGTGGATGTATTGGTCTTTAGACACACACAACCCTACACAGCCAACCATGAAAAGTTGAAAATAATCACTCCTTGGATAAAATAATCAAGGAATCAATCAAGCAAATATATATTAATCCACATACAAATATGCATGGGTGGCTGTTCAACCAGACAATAATACACTTCTACAACTTTGTATCCAGAAGATTATATCCTACTCAAAAAGCAAAAAGGAAATTTAAAATAAAATGGAATCTTGCATTAGATAAATAGATATAGATGATGTCCCGTGAGCCTAGCCAACTAGGTAAGGACCGGCGCGGCGCCGCCGGTGCCATCTCCAACCTCCAGCTAGCTTATTAGGTGCTACGACCATCCCTAACCTCCCTATCATTTCCACCATCACGTTCCTATCTGCAAACCAACCAATTTAGAGACATCACATGGTATATATACAAATCCAAATCCTTTCCACTTAGCTCATCATCAGAGCACAAACCAGGCAGGCGGTGGATCGATCGGTCGGCGCCAAGAAATTCCCATCCTTCAAGTTCTTGGTTGATCGAGTGATCATGGCGGCAGCAGCGGTGACGCTGCTATTGCTTTTCGCCTCCTGCATGCATGCCGCCGTGTTCTGCGCGGCGGCCCCGTTCGATGAGGTGCCGACGGTGACCTTCGACGAGGGCTTCGCCCCGCTCTTCGGCGAGTCCAACATGGGTCGCTCCTCCGGCGGCGACGCCGTGAGCATCACCCTGGACCGGAGCACCGGCTCCGGCTTTATTTCCAAGCGCTACTACCACCATGGACTCTTCAGCGCCGATGTCAAGCTCCCGGCCGGCCACACGGCCGGCGTCGTCGTCGCCTTTTACCTCTCCAACGGCGACGTCTTCGAGGCCACCCACGACGAGCTGGACTTCGAGTTCCTCGGCAACCGCGCGGGTCACCGGTGGCGGATGCAGACCAACGTGTACGGCAACGGCAGCACGGCGCGCGGCCGGGAGGAGCGGTACGTGCTGCCCTTCGACCCCACCGCCGCCAAGCACAGGTTCTCCATCCTCTGGTCCTCCAGTTCCGTCGTGTTCTACGTCGACGGCACCCCCGTCCGCGAGGCGCAGCGCCGCCGTAGTCGCCGTCGTTTTACGGACGACGGCATGGGTCCCGACGGCGACGACAGTGACATGGGTGCCGACTACCCGTCCAAGCCCATGGCGGTGTACGTGACCATCTGGGACGGCTCCACCTGGGCCACGGAGAACGGCAAGCACACGGTGGACTACGGGCACGGGCCATTCACAGCCGAGTTCTCGGGGCTCGTGCTCCGCGGATGCCCCGCCGACGCCGGCGCAGACATCCGCCAGCTCCACCTCGGCGCCTCCACGCAGCGGTGCGCCACGGCGGAGTGGGAGCTGATGACGGCGGAGTACGCGGTCATGACGGCACAGAAGCGCGCGGCCATGCGGCGGTTCAGGCAGAGGCAGATGGTGTACACGGTGTGCTATGACACGGACCGGTACCCGGCGGCGCTGCCGGAGTGCGAGGTGAACGCGGCGGAGCGGCGGATGTTCGAGCGGTGGGGCGAGTCCAAGGCCTCGTTCCGCTCACGGACGACGCCACCGCCACCGCGGCCGCTTGCTGTGTCCATGATGCAGGCCGACTGAGTGATCGGATCGGACGGACCACCGGCGGCCACGTTGCTGCCTGTACAGTGTTGCTTAGCTAGCTAGTGGTACAAAAGTGATTATTATATGAAGAGCAGTTGGTTGATGATGGATCTGTTTGGTTTTGTATCTAAATATAAATCAGCAAAAAAGCTAGTATGTACCCTAATTGAATGGGTCACTGATTAAAGGTGGTGCTAATTAATCCATCAGCAGGACCAGTATCATTATCTTCTCATTATGCACTAACTCCACTAGTTAGGCTATGATTGCAACATATGGTAGCACAACTTATTCTTTGGTTAGACTGAATCATGCACTGTTTCAAAACATGAACCTACGAATTAAGCAATGCCCTTGCAAAAAGCATAACTTAGCCTACAAATATTATTTGTTTAAAATATTCAGGTTGAGGGAACTAGAAATATTTTGCCGGAAACCACACGATATTAACTAGCCTATATGTTGGATTTACTTAGCGTGCCTTTACTCTTATGAGGACAGAGAAAACTCGAGTAAGGCCCAGTCCCCGACCCCCGCGTCGCCCGAGCCGGGCGACTCAGGGGAAACCTAGCCGCCGGCGCCCCGTCGTCTGCCCTCCGCTCGCCCCCGCATCGTCGCTGCCGGAGGGCCGGCAGGTGAAGCCGCGCCGGGCCCTGGGATGGCGGCGGCGGGGCTGTCCTTCCTCC
>NC_041386.1:609444430-609495587 GCF_002162155.2 Triticum dicoccoides
GGCCATGGAGGCTGCTGGCTGCAGTTGTGCCCATCGGTGCCTGTCTCCTTTGGCACGCCGGTCGGGCTTGGCTGCGTGTGAATCCACTTCAACACCACCACCTCGCCCCACCTCCCCCTGCATGGGCGGCTTCGGCTCGGCGGCAATGGACCTGCGTCCCCTTCCTGCGTCCATTGCCGGCCGTCCGGCACGGCTTCGAACCCTACGAGCCTCGAAAGATGCGCTCTTTCTGGCTCTCTTGGCTCTTTGGCTCCTCGGCATATCCGCACCATCATCACCCTGCAGTGTCTTTGTTGGCCATCCATCCCGATGCATCATCGTCACCGGCATGCTGCGGGAGCTGCGTCCCCTTCCAGTTCCCTGGGCCCGCCGACCTCCCTGTTGCTCCGGTCCCGGTGGCCCAGATCTGCGTTCCTTCCAGGTCCTGGATTATCTGGGGCTATGGTCACCGTCCCATCCCCACTTCATTCCCCGCAGCCACGCATTCTCGTCGTCCTCCGGAGTTCACGCGCCTGGCGATGCACGATGCCTCCTTTGGCACTGCACGTGGCTCCCCTTCCTACAATCGTAGCACCGGCTTACACCCGATGACCTCCTCTTCGACTCGTGTTCCGATGGCTTGGGATTGCTTGGAATTGGCCGGGGCGAAAGCTCTGCATCTTTTGCTGGCAGCGGCGACACCTGCGGGTGCCGTCACCTTCCTGGAGGCGTTATCATGGCCGTTATGTTTCCCTCTTCGAGCATCAGGGGAAACCCTAGGTCCGGGCTTTTGAATTGGACGACGATGGCGTCTCGGTGTCGTTCTCCTTCTTGAAGGCGGTGTCTTGGTTGCTCGCGGCGTCCTCGGTGTGGGCTTCAAAGTTTTGGTCGTCTAGTTTGTAGATTGGTTTGCTTCTCTGGTCGGAGGGTTTAGTCATGTTATTCTTTGTTTGGGTCGTGCATCTTTCATCTCTCTGCTTTGGGCACCATATTCACGCCCCTTGCGTCCGTGTCATGTGTTGTATCAACTCATGTAACCGTTCTTACTTCTTCTATCAATACAATGATACACAAACTTTGCGTATTTGAAAAAAAAGGACAGAACCTTACTGTTAGCGGTTTATTTTTTGTCAACTTTGTCGTCTTGAAACCGAGTCCAGGACATTGATAAAATATTGTCTTTCTTGCATCGCTTGTTTTAAGCTCTCATAGCCTCTGACCCACCCAAGGACATAGCTCATAACCAAGAGATTCCAAGCTACTCCCTTCATTCCAAAATATAGTGCGTCCGCGCTTCCCAAGGTCGAACTTTGACCATAAATTTAACGTACTAGATCGATTGCGGCGGGAGAAAAAGTTACATTATTAAAAACTTCTTTCGAATACGAATTCAATGATATAATTTTTGCTCCCGCCGCAATCGGTCTTGATAGTTAAATTTACGGTCAAAGTTAAAGCACGGGGATAAAGAAAGCACTACATTATGAAATGGAGGGAGTATTGATCCGTCCGAAGACCAGTGAGTTAATGCCACTGCCTATCTCGAAAGATTCTTATAAAGAGAACGGCTTACTCACCATTTTGTTTCTATCGAAGCATATTGTACAACCCCATTCATGTGTGTTTTGACGTGTCCCTAGATACTACGTATTTAAATTTCACGGGTATGGGCATAGAAGGTACCGGGAACTGGAATACAACATGCACTCCCGGACTTACACGAGTGTTGCGGTTGGGTATGAGTTTGATGGGGGTGGAGTACGCGGTGATGACGATACTGCATTAGTAGAAAAAGGGTCAAACGTGAAGCACATTAGTGTCGGTTTGAATTTGAGCCGGCACTAATTATACAATTAGTGCCGGTTCGAATGTCTATGCATTAATGCCGGTTCGTGTTGAACTTTTAGTACCGGTTCGTGCCACGAACCGGTACTAAAGGGGTGATGGCAGGCTGGCGTCAGGCCGGGGCCCCACGATCACCTTTAGTACCGGTTCGTGTCACAAACCGGTACTAAAGGGCTAACCTTTAGTATCGGTTTGTGCCACGAACCGGTACTAAAGGGGTCTGACCTATAGTACCGGTTTGTGACACAAACCGGCACTATAGGGCAATTTTCAAACTCTACCCCCCTCTCGTGTGTCGCCATTTCAATTCTGAAAAAAATCAAAAGAAAATGATAAAAACTTCAAAAAATAAAATCTTCGAGAGGTAGTTATATTACTACATCTACTAGTTAGGAAAATTTGAAAACTTAAATTTGGACATATTTTGCAAAAAGTATAGGGAAAATGTAAAACGGCTATAATTTTTGCATACGATGTCGGAAAAAAACATATAATATATCAAAAAATTCAGCATGAAAATCCGCATCCGATGGAGACCGCCTACGGCCTGTTTGGAATTTTTTAGAATCCTAAAATTTCAAAAGGAAAAAAGATATGGTCAAATTTCAGTTTTTTTAAAAAATTTTGGTTAAATCTGGTCAAACTACTTATTCAAGAAGTATTAATGTTACTACATAATTATTCAAGAATATTAGTGTTACTAAATAATTATTTCAATTTTTTGAATTTTGGTCAAATCTGGTCAAACTGTGGTCAAACTATGGTCAAACTTATTCAAAAAATATCAGCGTTACTAAATAATTACTGTTTTTTTAGAATAATAGTTTCAAACTCAAATGGTGAAATGTGTGACTTCATGCTCAAGCTAAACTCCCGAGGGTTAATAGGATTAGCATCTTACTATTGTTAGAAAAACAACAAGTGCAGACTTGGAAACGAAGGAGAATAGAACCCGAAAGTTAAGCGTGCTTGGGCTGGAGTAGTGAGAGGGATGGGTGGCCGGTCGAAAAGTTAGATGATTTGGATGAGTGATCCACACTTGAGCAATTAAGAGAGGTGATTAGAGACTAAATCATCAAATATTTCAAAAAAATTAAAAATAAAAAAAATCAAATTTTTTTTCTAAATTTTTTTAAAAAAAACCTTTAGTACCGGTTGGTAACAGCAACCGGTACTAAAGGTACCCATACCAGGACATGAGCTCACGCCACGTGGTGGCACTTTAGCTAAAGGAAGGAGAGGGGGGGCTTTAGTGCCCACACTTTAGTGTCAGTTCCATAACCGACACTAAAGGCCTTTACAAACCAGTTTTAAAACTTCGTTTTCTACTAATGCTAAATCGTTTCGCCTCACCATAGTTCGGGCGGAGGGAGGCAAATGGTGTACACGATGTGCTATGACATGGACTGGTACTTGTTTCGTTTCGTGCTAATGTAATGCAGGTAACATGGCAGACAGCCGTGTTTGAGTGGTAGGGCGAGTTGAAGGTCGTCCACTCCAAGCAGTAGCACACAACAGCATCATGCACGTACACTAGCTCCCTCCGTTTTTATTAACTCTGCATATTAAAGTTGATTAAAATTTTCACAAACTTTGACTAAGTTTATAAAAAACAATATAAATATTTACGATAACAAATCTATATAATGTGAAAGTACATACAATAATAAATCTAATGATATTGATTTGTTATTGTATAGGTTAATACTTTTGTTTCTAAACTCTGTCAAAGTTTGCAAGACTTTGACCAAAGCTAATACGCATGATATATATACAAATCCAAATCCAAATCCTTTCTACTTAACTCATCATTAGAGCACAAACCACGCAGGTTGTGGATCGATCGGCGCCAAGAAATTCCAGTCCTGCAAGTCCTTGGTCGACCGAGTGATCATGGCGGCAGCAGCGGTGATGCTGCTATTGCTTTTCGCCTCCTGCATGTATGCCACAGTGTTCTGCGCGGCGGCCCGGTTCGATGAGGTGCCGACGGTGACCTTCGACGAGGGCTTCGCCCCGCTCTTCGGCGAGTCCAACATGGGTCGCTCCTCCGGCAGCGACGCCGTGAGCATCACCTTGGACCGCAGCACAGGCTCCGGCTTCATCTCCAAGCGCTACTACCACGGTACCACCACGGCCTCTTCAGCGCCGACGTCAAGCGGTGGGGCGAGTCCAAGGCCTCGTTCCGTTCCCGGACGACGCCGCCGCCACCGCGGCCGCTTACTGTGTCCATGATGCAGGATGATGCAGGCCGACTGAGTGATCGGATCGGACCGACCACCGGCGGCCACGTTGCTACCTGTACAGTTGCTTAGCTAGCTAGTGGTACAAAAGTGATTATATGTGATGGATCTGCTTAGTTTTGGGGCAGCGCTCTGCGCCGGCGCGCCGACCCAATTTTCCGGCCGGTCAGCCCAGATCCGTCCGATTTGCACGCGCGCAGCCATCAGATCTCTCCTCCTCCTCCCCCGCACTCCATCTTCAACCTCCCGCACGGAAGAAAGGGAGAGGAAGGACCGAAGGAGGGCGCCGCCCCCGCACACGCTGCCCCCTCGCCTCGCCTCGCCTCCTCATCTCCTCTCACCGCCGACCTCCGCCGTCGGTCGCCGACGAGCTCCGTCATGGTCGGATATCCGCCAAGCTCTTGGCCATGGCTGACACGGAGCCTCCGTTGGCAGCAGTTGAAGCTCCCCGCCCCGCGGTTGTAGCATCTGGTGTGCCACCCTCACCCCGTCCATCCTTGCCGTCGAGCTCGTCGCAAGGTGCACGCTGCAGGCACCGCAGTCGTCTTCTTCACTGAGTAACCCAATTCCACATGTCGCCGTTGTAGCAAAACAGCCCAACGTTTGTAGCTTTTTAGAATCCCGATGTAGCAAAAAAACAAGCGACTCCACTTCGCCCTGTACCACTCCCTTGATGTAGCAAAAGAGATCACATGTTCCAGCTTCTATAGATGCTGATTCCAGCAATTCTGCTTGCTGGTTGAAACCTTTTTGTACTGCCCCTTCCAACAAAAACGATGACGACTACCCAGCTGCTCTCAACTGTCGCAACAAATACCGTGATTGGTTCCAGCAAAAAAAATCGATGGTTCCAGCAAAAAATATGGATCCAGCAAAAAATCAGAAGGGGTGGTAGCAAAAATCAAAGACATTAGTAACAAATTTTTTGAGTGGTTCCAGCAAAAAAAATGGATCGAAGCAAAACAAAATCATGGCTCGTTCACAAAAAAAGAGCTCCCGTGCCTGCAGCACCTCGATGCGCCGTTCATGGATGTAGCAAAACAAAACGTTAGTCATAGCAAAAAAGCACGACGGAGATGCAGCAAAACATTGTCGTCTCCGTCATCGCGGGTCGTGACTCCGCCATGTTGCGTGTAGCAAATTTTCTTGCCGGTGGTAGCAAAATTAAAATATGGTTGTAGCAAAAAATGATCTTGTCCAGCAAATCAAAAAATGATAGTAGCAAAAAATGTGTCTGGTTGCAGCAAAAAAAGACACTGGTTCTAGCAAAAACAGAAAGGGAGGACAAAAACACACTAACATGCACCGCAGTCACCGTGGTCACCATAGTCACCACTGAGGAAGGGAAAAGCCGTTTCCAGCAAAACATGACAATGGTTCTAGCAAAATGCCATGCTGGTTGCAGCGTTGCATTGATCTTGCAGCAAACATGGGCTCCTGTTCCAGCAAAACACGGCGCCTGTTCCAGCAAATCGTAACGCCGATTGCAACATTGTCGTGGTGTCCCCGCCGTTCTCCACAGCCGCACCACCGCGGCTTGTGGTAGCTCTTCCGAATGCTGGTTGTGGTTCCAGCACTTCGTGCGGTTGCAACATTAATTGGCTCGCCGTCCGTCGTTCAACTCCAGCGACGCGTCACTCGTCGCGCCATGGCCGTGTGTCTTTGTAGCTCCACCCTGCCCCTTACGAAGCTCTGGGTGGTTGCAAATTCGTCGGATGTGGTTTGCATGCCGCGTGGAGGGAGGAGGTGTGGATCTCGCCGGCGCGCGCTCCGCCTCGTATCTCCGGCCACCTCTGGTAGTAGCTCGCCGGCGCATAGTCGACGGGAGCCGTGGGGCGCGCTCGGACGACGGGGGAGCAGCTGGGGAGCAAGAGAGCGGAAGAGGAAGGCAACCATAGCGAAGGGATAAGGTGGGGTCACGGTCTGTTCTGGCCACATGATGACTCCCGATCGAACGTCCCGCACGCGACCGGCCCAATGTTCGGACGGCGCGCCGGGTATAAACTTTTCCCATAGTTTTGTATCTAAATAACTAAGTAAAAGAAAACCAGTACCTAATTGAATGGGTCACTGATTAAAGGTGGTACTAATTAATCCATCAGCAAGACCAGCAGTATCATTATCTTTATCTTCTCATCATGTACTGACTCCACTAGTTAGGCTATGATTGCAACATATGGGAGTACAACTTATTGTTTGGCTCCTAGACTGAATTATATATACATGGTTTCAAAACTTGAACCTACAAATTAAGCAATGCTCTTGCAAAAAGCATATAACTGAACCTACAAATATTATTTGCTTAAAAATTCAGGTTGAGAGGACTAGAAATACATCGACGCTGATAATTGCCGAACATTCTTTTTTGACCATGGAAAATCAAACTTTTTTTGTTGCAATTTATACTCCCTCTATTCCATAATGTAGTGCCTATAATTTTTTGCAAAAGTTAAATATTATAAACTTTGACCATATTTGTAGGGAAAAGTAGGTACATCTAGAATACCAAATGCATGTCATTGGATACACCGTGAGCTATATTTTCAGAATGTACATGTTTGGTATTGTAGATGTAGACAATTTTTTCTATACACTTGGTCAAAGTTGGCAAAGTTTGACTTTCACAAAAAACTATAGGCACTACATTATGGAATGGAGGGAGTATTTTTTAAGGATGGCAAGTCTAGTTGGCAAGACATGACAAACCCGCTACAGTTTATTTGTTGCCAAAAAAATTGTTGTGTTTACCACCTAAACTTGACATCCTCGCGTCAACTAAAAATTCCATTAAATATGTTCAATTTGCCATGGTCTAAAATTGAACGTTTGTATTTTATCATTTTTGAAATATATTGTTGGAAACCACACAATATTAACTACCCTATATGTTGGCTTTACCGAGCGTACCTTTTTTCATAAGAGGACATAACTTTATTGCTAGTGGTTTATTTTTTGTCAACTTTGTACTAACAAATAAAATTCATGTGTCGGGTAGGTGCATCATCTTGATGCAGGGGCAGAACATTGATAAAATATTATCTTTCCTCAAAGAAAATGCATGTGAATGCATCGCTTGTTTAAAGCTCTCATAGCCTCCAACCCACTTAAGGACATAGCTCATAACCAAGAGGTTCTGAGCTATTGATCTTTTGGAGGACTATCAAGTTAATGTCACTGCATATCTCGAAAGGCTCTTATAAGGAGAGGCTTCCCAGAGCAAAAGATGAATAGCTTACCCACCACTTAATATCTATCGAGCATCATACAACCGCATTTCATGTGTTCTTGACGTGTCCCTTGATACTAGCTACATATTTAAATTTCATGGGTATAGGCATAGAAGACACCGGGAACTGGAATACAACATGCAGTACTAATAGGCTAACATGTGTGTTGAGGTTCAGTATGAGTTGATGAGGGTGGAGTACGTGGTGATAACGACACTGAATCACTTGGCACCATGGTTACACAGTGTGCTACCACATGGACCAATACTTGGGTAGTGCTAATGGAACACGAGTGACATGGCAAGCAGCCGCGTTTAAGTGGTAGGGCGAGTCAAAGGTCGTCTGCACCAGGCAGCACCACGCAACGGCATCATGCCCGTGCATGTGGCATGCCGACTGGGTGTTCCAAGCTAGTGTAAAATTGATTAGCTAGTGGTACAAAAAGAAATAATAACACATGTAGTTATGTGTTACGTACGCAAGGAACATATCACACGGTGTGAGTAGTCGTCTTAATGTATTGTTAACTTATTGGGCAACTAGTGCATTGTTCAATTTGCATTTATTAAGTATGCCGAAAATTATAAAATCATTTCAGAAGAGACAAATTGGGGCCATAGCATATCCATTTTACAACACACAAATTGATCTTGCTTTTGACCACAAAGTTACTTGCAGGGATGCTGCTCACACCGGAAAGAAAGAACATAACACGATTATTCATTTAATTAGTGGGTATGACATTCCCATTGATAGCGATGGATATACATGTTATATGTAGTTACTCTGTTAATCCTCGTCTCTTCCATACACATAATAACCATGTTGTGCTTAATTCTAGCTGTTGGCTATAGCTTCATAACTTCATTTTCTCAAAAAGAATGCCAAATGTCAATTTATTATAATTGTAATTGCTAGTTAATTTTTCCTTCATTTTTTGATTCACCATTAGGTTATGATTGTAGTTTTAACTATTTGAGTAGTACGAAGTCACAAATTTGTTTGAATTATAAATTAAAAATTAAAATTCATGCATGGAGAATATTGGCATAATTACAATGTTTTGTGACATTCTGTCACACCGTTTCTTTGGATTTCAAGGCAGAAACCATGGTAAATCAATGCGTTCAATTCATTTTTGAGGTTTGTCTTTTTATTATAATTAAAATGAAATATAAGAAAATCCTTCTCCTCATAAACTTCAGTAAGATTTTTCATTTTCCTTTTACATAGAAGAATCGGATGCGACTATACATCGCTTATTGCGATTTATATGAACCAGGTCGCTCGCACATCAACAACATGGGTCTTCCTGTGGCCCGCGAAGAATGCACGTGGGAACCTGGTTGGCCGACTGTAGCGAGCATATTTGTGTGTGTTCATCTCCTTGAAAAAACTGGATTTGTTCAACATCGATGGAACTTGCTAAAAACTAAACTTTTTTGGAGTTTAGAAACAAAAGATTCGTTGTTGTACATATACGTGTATGTCTATATTTTTTGTTTCTTTTTTCTTCAAAAAATAGTGTATTTTGGATAAATATGCTAATTTTTCTATGTAGTCCCTGAAAAGTGTTCAACATCAGCAAAATACTCAAATACTCCAATAATTTTTAGTAGAACGATAAATACTTTCTAAAAGAAAATGAGCATGTATTAAATTCCCCATAAACATTATTTAGACACGACGAACATTTTTTAAATACATCACGAGTATTTTTTAAATACATGATTAAACATTTTTATGCCGGCTGAACTTTTTCCAAAACATGATCAACATTTTTTAGTTACATGATAAACATTGTGTAAATACATGATGAAGATTTTAATACAAGATTTTTAATACACTGTTTTTAACGACAAGAAACATTTTTAATACACGATGGAGACTATTATATACAAGATGAATAATAGTTCAATAAAAGATCAATGTGTTTGGAAACTACATGATGACATTTTGTAAGGACATATGAATAGTTTTTAATACGTGGTCAACATTTTGATGAGATATGCAAAGAAATCTGAAATCCATGACGGACATTAAAATTGATAAAAACAATTTATGTACGAGGAACGTTTTATACAAAACCAATGAATACTTTCTGTATTCCCGATTTCAAAAAAGTAAAAATTGGTGAAAAGAAAAAACATAAATGATATAAGAAAATAAAAAGAAACCCAAAACATGAACGAAGAAGTTAAAAAGGAAATGAAATGTCGAAGGAAAAGTAGCAATAATCAAAAGGAAAAACTATAAACAAAAAGTGAAGAAAACTGGAAAAAAGGTAATACAGAAGAAGAAATGGAAAGCAAAGAAGTACATAGAAAAAGAAAAGATTGAAACAAATAGAAAAGCTAAAAATAAGAAAAATCTCATGTGATACAACAAAAACAAGACACTGAAAAAACCAAGGAAACCTTAACAGGAACCGAATAAGGGGCGCGTCTTTGTCACGCTTAGTGCGAGACCGAGTGTCTGTTGACACCAGATTTTGGCACGGTCAAGAACTTAATTAAGATGGTCTCAAATGGAGAAGTGCTCAAAGTGAGAAAGTTCCATATCGTCAAATGGGAAAACTTTGATATTTGGGCCATAGTCATCCGGTCTCATCTCTAAGGCCGAAGTTGTGTTCGAAGTACTCAGATTTTGTATTCAGAACACTATTCAGCTAATTATGCCCCCAAGATGGCCTCATATGGGAAAAGTTTCTACACGAACTGTCTTCGTCTCGTCGAAATGATCGATTCTGATATAAGAAACGTCTAAATCGGAGTTCGTATGCAAAAGTTATAATCAAAACGGTGTGCTGCAAAAGTCTGCCTAGGAAGTTCCGAGCAAAACTTCCGGGGAGGTTCCGGGCTAAACAGAAACTTTACACGCGGTGCGCCCCGGAAACTGGAATTTTAACATTATTTGCAGATTTACGGGGCCGATTTCGACATCAGGATGACCTCAGATGAAAAAGTGATCAACTAATGAAATTTTCTCCATTGCAAGATCTACAACTTTGCTTTTGGGACCGTCGCGATCCGAAGCCATATGCGACCTGCAGGATCTGTGCAAGAGGGCTACTTGATGTAAGTTTGGCCCGGAAGTTCCGGGCTGACCGGAAGTTCCGGCCCTCGTGGTCCGAGTTAGGTTATCTTTTGATGTTTTGGACGGGATTTGAGTTCTTTTCTTGTACGGAAAGTCCATCCGCCTCATATATATGTAAGAGGTGACGGCCGATTGAATAACAATACACAATCGAACAAATCTATCTACGTCTTTTACCTTTACTTTTTCTCCCCCCTTGTTCTTCTTCTTCCTCGTTCTTCGTTCGTTCTTCTTGTTGCAGGACGGCGAACCTCAAGGCCCTAGGGGCGGTTAGGCCGACCTAGGGCATCCCATAGCCGTCGCGCACCCTGACGGGGTCCCTCCCGGGCGCGTGGTGTTTCGGGTCCTCAAAAGCGCCCGCCGGATTGTCTTGCGTACCGCGCTTCCGGCGGGTCTCCTTCGACGTGAGTGAAGGAAATATGCCCTAGAGGCAATAATAAAGTTATTATTTATTTCCTTATATCATGATAAATGTTTATTATTCATGCTAGAATTGTACTAACCGGAAACATAATACATGTGTGAATACATAGACAAACAGAGTGTCACTAGTATGCCTCTACTTGACTAGCTCGTTGATCAAAGATGGTTATGTTTCCTAACCATAGACATGAGTTGTCATTTGATTAACGGGATCACATCATTAGGAGAATGATGTGATTGACTTGACCCATTCCGTTAGCTTAGCACTTGATCGTTTAGTTTGTTGCTATTGCTTTCTTCATGACTTATACATGTTCCTATGACTATGAGATTATGCAACTCCCGTTTACGGGAGGAACACTTTGTGTGCCACCAAACGTCACAACGTAACTGGGTGATTATAAAGGTGCTCTACAGGTGTCTCCAAACGTACTTGTTGGGTTGGCGTATTTCAAGATTAGGATTTGTCACTCCAATTGTCGGAGAGGTATCTCTGGGCCCACTCGGTAATGCACATCACTATAAGCCTTGCAAGCATTGCAACTAATGAGTTAGTTGCGGGATGATGTATTACGGAACGAGTAAAGAGACTTGCCGGTAAATAGATTGAACTAGGTATTGAGATACCGATGATCGAATCTCGGGCAAGTAACATACCGATGACAAAGGGAACAACGTATGTTGTTATGCGGTCTGACCGATAAAGATCTTCGTAGAATATGTAGGAGCCAATATGGGCATCCAGGTCCCGCTATTGGTTATTGACCAGAGAGGTGTCTCGGTCATGTCTACATAGTTCTCGAACCCGTAGGGTCCGCACGCTTAACGTTTGTTGATGATATAGTACTAAATGAGTTATGTATGTTGATGACTGAAGGTTGTTCGAAGTCCGGGATGAGATCACGACATGACGAGGAACTCCGGAATGGTCCGGAGATAAAGTTTGATATATGGGATAGTAGTGTTTAATCTCCGGAAGGGTTCCGGAATTCACCGGAAGGGGTTCCGGATGTTTCCCGAAATGTTTGGGCACGAGAACACTTTATCTGGGCCAAAGGGGAAAGCCCACGAGGCTTTTGGAAAGTGCAAAAGGAAGTTTTGTGGAGACCAAAGGCTAGACGCCAGTAACCCTGGCGTCTAGGGGGTAGACGTCGAGAACCCTGGCGTCTAGCCCTGGAGTCCGAGAAGGACTCTTGCCTTTCGGGTGAAACCGACTTTGAGGAGGCTTGTTTCGACCCCAGGGCTCAACATATAAATAGAGGGATAGGGCTAGCACCAAAGACACATCAAGAAACACCAAGCCGTGTGCCGGCAACCCCGTCCCCTCTAGTTTATCCTCCGTCATAGTTTTCGTAGTGCTTAGGCGAAGCCCTGCGGAGATTGTTCTTCACCAACACCGTCACCACGCCATCGTGCTGCCGGAACTCATATACTACCTCGCCCCTCTTGCTGGATCGAGAAGGCGAGGACGTCACCGAGCCGAACGTGTGCAGAACTCGGAGGTGCCGTACTTTTGGTACTTGGATCGATCGGACGTGAAGACTTACGACTACATCAACTGCGTTGATATAACGCTTCCGCGAATGGTCTACGAGGGTACGTAGACAACACTCTCCCCTCTCGTTGCTATGCATCATCATGATCTTGCGTGTGCGTAGGAATTTTTTTGAAATTACTACGTTCCCAACAGTGGCATCAGAGCTAGGTTTTATGCGTTGATGTTATATGCACGAGTAGAACACAAGTGAGTTGTGGGCGATATAAGTCATACTGCTTACCAGCATGTCATACTTTGGTTCGGCGGTATTGTTGGATGAAGCGGTCCAGACCAATATTACGCGTACGCTTACGCGAGACTGGTTCTACCGACGTGCCTTGCACACAGGTGGCTGGCGGGTGTCAGTTTCTCCAACTTTAGTTGAACCGAGTGAGGCTACGCTCGGTCCTTGTGAAGGTTAAAACATCACCAACTTGACAAACTATCGTTGTGGTTTTGATGCATAGGTAAGAACGGTTCTTGCTAAGCCCGTAGCAGCCACGTAAAACTTGCAAAAACAAAGTAGAGGACGTCTAACTTGTTTTTGCAGGGCATGTTGTGATGTGATATGGTCAAGACATGATGCTAAATTTTATTGTATGAGATGATCACGTTTTGTAACCGAGTTATCGGCAACTGGCAGGAGCCATATGGTTGTCGCTTTATTGTATGCAATGCAATTGCGCTATAATGCTTTAGTTTATCACTAAGCAGTAGCGATAGTCGTGGAATCATAAGATTGGCGAGACGGCAACGATGCTACGATGGTGATCAAGGTGTCGCGCCGGTGACGATGGTGATCATGATGGTGCTTCGGAGATGGAGATCACAAGCACAAGATGATGATGGCCATATCATATCACTTATATTGATTGCATGTGATGTTTATCTTTTATGCATCTTATCTGGCTTTGATTGACGGTATCATTATAAGATGATCTCTCACTAAATTTCAAGATAAAAGTGTTGTCCCTGAGTATGCACCGTTGCCAAAGTTCGTCGTGCCCAGACACCACGTGATGATCGGGTGTGATAAGCTCTACGTCCATCTACAACGGGTGCAAGCCAGTTTTGCACACGCAGAATACTCAGGTTAAACTTGACGAGCCTAGCATATGCAGATATGGCCTCGGAACACTGAGACCGAAAGGTCGAGCGTGAATCATATAGTAGATATGATCAACATATTAATGTTCACCATTGAAAGCTACTCCATTTCACGTGATGATCGGTTATGGTTTAGTTGATTTGGATCACGTGATCACTTAGAAGATTAGAGGGATGTCTTTCTAAGTGGGAGTTCTTAAGTAATATGATTAATTGAACTTAAATTTATCATGAACTTAGTCATGGTAGTATTAGCATATCTATGTTGTAGATCAATAGCTCGCATTTAGCTCCCCTGTTTTATTTTTTATATGTTCCTAGAGAAAACTAAGTTGAAAAATGTTAGTAGCAATGGTGCGGATTGGATCCTTGATCTGAGGTTTATCCTCATTGCTGCACAGAAGAATTATGTCCTTGACGCACCGCCAGATGACAGACCTATTGCAGGAGTAGAGGCAGACGTTATGAACGTTTGGCTAGCTCAATATGATGACTACTTGATAGTTTAGTGCACCATGCTTAACAGCTTAGAATCGGGACTTCAAAGACGTTTTGAATGTCATGGACAATATGAGATGTTCCAGGAGTTGAATTTAACATTTCAAGCAAATACCCGAGTTGAGAGATATGAAGTCTCCAACAAGTTCTATAGCTAAAAAGATGGAGGAGAATAGCTCAAGCAGTGAGCATGTGCTCAGATTGTCTGGGTACTACAATCGCTTGAATCAAGTGGGAGTTAATCTTCCAGATAAAATAGTGATTGACAGAATTCTCTAGTCACCATCACCAAGTTAGTAGAACTTCGTGATGAACTATAATATGCAAGGGATAACGGAAACGATTCCCAAGCTCTTCGTGATGCTGAAATCACCGAAGGTAGAAATCAAGAAAAAATATCAAGTGTTGATGGTAGACAAGACCACTAGTTTCAAGAAAAGGGCAAAGGGAAGAAAGTGAACTTCAAGAAGAACGGCAAACAAGTTGCTACTCAAGTGAAGAAACCCAAGTCTGGACCTAAGCCTGAGACTAAGTGCTTCTACTGCAAAGGGACTGGTCACTAGAAACGGAACTACCCGAAGTATTTGGTGGATAAGAAGGATGGCAAAGTGAACAAAGGTATATTTGATATACAAATTATTGATGTGTATTTTACTAGTGTTCGTAGCAACCCCTTGGTATTTCATACTGGTTCAGTTGCTAAGAGTAGTAAATCAAAATGGGAGTTGCAAAATAAACAGAGACTAGTTAAGGGTGAAGTGACGATGTGTGTTGGAAGTGGTCCCAAGATTGATATGATCATCATCGCACACTCCCTATACTTTCGGGATTAGTGTTGAACCTAAATAAATGTTATTTGGTGTTTGCGTTGAGCATAAGTATGATTGGATCATGTTTATTGCAATACAATTATTCATGTAAGTTAGAGAATAATTGTTGTTCTGTTTACATGAATAAAACCTTCTATGGTCATACACCCAATGAAAATGGTTTGTTGGATCTCGATCGTGGTGATACACATTTTCATAATATTTAAGGAAAAAGATGCAAAGTTAATAATGATAGTGCAACTTATTGGTGGCACTGCCGTTTAGGTCATATTGGTGTAAAGCGCATGAAGAAAATCCATGCTGATGGGCTTTTGGAATCACTTGATTATGAATCAGTTGATGCTTGTGAACCATGCCTCATGGGCAAGATGACTAAGACTCCGTTCTCTGGAACAATGGAGCGAGGAATAGATTTGTTGGAAATCATACATACTGATGTATGTGGTCCAATGAATATTGAGGCTCGCGGCAGGTATCATTATTTTCTGATCTTCGCAGATGATTTGAGCAGATATGATTATATCTACTTGATGAAACACAAGTCTGAAATATTTGAAAAGTTCAAAGAATTTCAGAGTGAAGTGGAGAATCATCGTAACAAAAATAAAAGTTTCTACGATATGATCGCAGAAGTAAAATATTGGAGTTACGAGTTTGGCCTTCAGTTAAAACAATGTGAAATAGTTTCACTACTCACGTCACTTGGAACACCACAGTGTAATGGTGTGTCCGAATATCATAATCGTACTTTATTAGATATAGTGCGATCTATGATGTCTCTTACCGATCTACCACTATCGTTTTGGGGTTATGCATTAGAGACAACTACATTCACGTTAAATAGGGCACCATCTAAATCTGTGGAGATGACACTGTATGAACTGTGGTTTGGCGAGAAACCTAAGCTGTCGTTTCTTAAAGTTTGGGACTATGATGCTTATGTGAAAAAGTTTCAACATGATAAGCTCGAACCCAAATCGGAGAAATAAATCTTCATAGGATACCCAAAATAAACTGTTGGGTACACCTTCTATCACAGATCCGAAGGCAAGATATTCGTTGCTGAGAATGGATCCTTTCTAGAGAAGGAGCTTCTCTCGAAAGAAGTGAGTGGGAGGAAAGTAGAACTTGATGAGGTAACTGTACCTGCTCCCTTATTTGAAAGTAGTTCATCACAGAAATATGTTCCTGTGACTACTACACCAATTAGTGAGGAAGCTAATGATGATGATCATGTAACTTCAGATCAAGTTGCTACCGAACCTCATAGGTAAACCAGAGTGAGATCCGCACCAGAGTGGTACGGTAATCCTGTTCTGGAGGTCATGTTACTTGACCATGACGAACCTACGAACTATGAGGAAGCGATGATGAGCCCAGATTCCGCGAAATGGCTTGAGGCCATGAAATCTGAGATGAGATCCATGTATGAGAACAAAGTATGGACTTTGATTGACTTGCCCATTGATCGGCGAGCCACTGAGATTAAATGGATCTTCAAGAGGAAGACAGACGCTGATAGTAGTGTTACTATCTACAAAGCTAGAATTGCCGCAAAAAGGTTTTCAACAAGTTCAAGGTGTTGACTACGATGAGAGTTTCTCACTCGTATCTATGCTTAAGTCTGTCCGAATCATGTTAGCAATTGCTGCATTTTATGAAATCTGGCAAGTGGATAAACAAAACTGCATTCCTTAATGGATTTATTAAAGAAGAGTTGTATACGATGCAACCAGAAGGTTTTGTCAATCCTAAAGGTACTAACAAAATATGCAAGCTCCAGCGATCCATCTATGGACTGGTGCAAGCATCTCGGAGTTGGTATATACGCTTTGATAAGTTGTTCAAAGCATATAGTTTTATACAGACTTGCGGTGAAGTCTGTATTTACAAGAAAGTGAGTGGGAGCACTACAACATTTCTGATAAGTATATGTGAAAGACATATTGTTGATCGGAGATAATGTAGAATTATTCTGCAAAGCATAAAGGAATGTTTGAAAGGAGTTTTTCAAAGAAAGACCTCAGTGAAGCTGCTTACATATTGAACATCAAGATCTATAGAGATAGATCAAGACGCTTTATAAGTATTTCAATGAGTACATACCTTGACAAGATTTTGAAGTAGTTCAAAATGGAACAGTCAAAGAAGGAGTTCTTGCATGTTTTACAAAGGTGTGAAGTTCAGTAAGACTCAAAACCCGAATACGGCAGAAGATAGAGAGAGAATGAAAGTCATTCCCTATGCCTCAGCCATAGGTTCTATAAAGTATGTCATGTTGTGTACCAGACCTATTGTATACCCTGCCCTGAGTTTGGCAAGGGAGTACAATAGTGATCTAGGAGTAGATCACTGGACATTGGTCAAAATTATCCTTAGTGGAATAAGGATATGTTTCTCGATTATGGAGGTGACAAAAGGTTCGTCGTAAAGGGTTACATCGATGCAAGTTTTGACACTGATCCAGATGACTCTAAGTCTCAATCTGGATACATATTGAAAGTGGGAGAATTAGCTAGAGTAGCTCCATGCAGAGCATTGTTGACATAGAAATTTGCAAAATGTTTACGAATCTGAATGTGGCAGACCCGTTGACTAAACTTCTCTCACAAGCAAAACATGATCACACCTTAGTACTCTTTGGGTGTTAATCACATAGCGATATGAACTAGATTATTGACTCTAGTAAACCCTTTGGGTGTTGGTCACATGTCGATGTGAACTATGGGTGTTGATCACATGGTGATGTGAACTATTGATGTTAAATCACATGGCGATGTGAACTAGATTATTGACTCTAGTGCAAGTGGGAGACTGAAGGAAATATGCCCTAGAGGCAATAATAAAGTTATTATTTATTTCCTTATATCATGATAAATGTTTATTATTCATGCTAGAATTGTATTAACCGGAAACATAATACATTTGTGAATACATAGACAAACAGAGTGTCACTAGTATGCCTCTACTTGACTAGCTCGTTGTTCAAAGATGGTTATGTTCCCTAACCATAGACATGAGTTGTCATTTGATTAACGGGATCACATCATTAGGAGAATGATGTGATTGACTTGACCCATTCCGTTAGCTTAGCACTTGATCGTTTAGTTTGTTGTTATTGCTTTCTTCATGACTTATACATGTTCCTATGACTATGAGATTATGCAACTCCCGTTTACCGGAGGAACACTTTGTGTGCCACCAAACATCACAACGTAACTGGGTGATTATAAAGGTGCTCTACAGGTGTCTCCAAAGGTACTTGTTGGGTTGGCGTATTTCAAGATTAGGATTTGTCACTCCAATTGTCGGAGAGGTATCTCTGGGCCCACTCGGTAATGCACATCACTATAAGCCTTGCAAACATTGCAACTAATGAGTTAGTTGCAGGATGATGTATTACGGAACGAGTAAAGAGAATTGCCGGTAAATAGATTGAACTAGGTATTGAGATACCGATGATCGAATCTCGGGCAAGTAACATACCGATGACAAAGGGAACAACGTATGTTGTTATGCGGTCTGACCGATAAAGATCTTCGTAGAATATGTAGGAGCCAATATGGGAATCCAGGTCCCGCTATTGGTTATTGACCAGAGAGGTGTCTCAGTCATGTCTACATAGTTCTCGGACCCGTAGGGTCCGCACGCTTAACGTTCATTGACGATATAGTACTATATGAGTTATGTATGTTGATGACCGAAGGTTGTTCGGAGTCCGGGATGAGATCACGAACATGACGAGGAACTCCGGAATGGTCCGGAGATAAAGTTTGATATATGGGATCGTAGTGTTTAATCTCCGGAAGGGTTCCGGAATTCACCGGAAGGGGTTCTGGATGTTTCCCGAAATGTTTGGGCACGAGAACACTTTATCTGGGCCAAAGGGGAAAGCCCACGAGGCTTTTGGAAAGTGCAAAAGGAAGTTTTGCAGAGACCAGAGGCTAGACGCCAGGAACCCTGGCGTCTAGCCCTGGAGTCCGAGAAGGACTCTTGCCTTTCGGGTGAAACCGACTTTGAGGAGGCTTTTACTCCAAGTTTCGACCCCAGGGCTCAACATATAAATATAGGGGTAGGGCTAGCACCAAAGAGACATCAAGAAACACCAAGCCGTGTGCCAGCAACCCCGTCCCCTCTAGTTTATCCTCCGTCATAGTTTTCGTAGTGCTTAGGCGAAGCCCTGCGGAGATTGTTCTTCACCAACACCGTCACCATGCCGTCGTGCTGCCGGAACTCATTTACTACCTTGCCCCTCTTGCTGGATCGAGAAGGCGAGGACGTCACCGAGCCGAACGTGTCCAGAACTCGGAGGTGCCGTACTTTTGGTACTTGGATCGGTCGGACGTGAAGACGCACGACTACATCAACCGCGTTGATATAATGCTTCCGCGAATGGTCTACGAGGGTACGTAGACAACACTCTCCCCTCTTGTTGCTATGCATCACCATGATCTTGCATGTGCGTAGGAATTTTTTTGAAATTACTACGTTCCCAATAGTGAGCTGCGGTGCATCACCCCCGGCGTCGAGGGTACACGGTGACGAGTTCGTGTGTGAACACACTTTTTGGCGACTCCGCTGGGGACGAAGCTTTGAAAGGTCTCCGGCCCGTTCTTGTTACGAAGAGATCGTCATCTAGGCTTTGCAATCTACAAAGGTAACATGAATACCCAGTTCACTTATGTAGATGCAAATAATGCATATGTTGTTGCTAGATCGTTTAATGAGCATAATGTATCGGCTAGACCTAGCTTTATCAATCATGCATCTAATTATGTGCAAGAGCCGATGCAACAAAATCTCCATGCTTCTACCTCATATAATTTTAGCAACACGGAACATATGTATACGAACTCCCATGCATCGGCAGCCCCACAAATCCATATGCCGATGAACAACATGATGAGTTCTATTAATCAAGTTGAAACACTTCACGTAGGAACTTCTGATAATATGCAACAAAGTGTTTCACCTTTTTATTCATCGGCAACTAGCTTGCAATATGTTAATCAAAATATGCCGATGGATACGAGAATTGGTCATGCTACTAATTGTTTGACACCATATGCAACTATGGGTATTCATAATTCGGCTTCGCACCTTCACGCTAATAGCCGAATAAGTGAAAATTCTATAGGATCACACGTGTCTTCACCTAGTATCGTAGCATACAATGTTTCCCCTGCAAAATTACAGAATTTTGGTGACATCTCGTTACCAAAAGAGTCTAAAAGTGTCGGGGGGCAATTCTATCCAGAATGGGTCATTAAGAAAAATCTTACGTCTTTTTGGGACGAATGCTATGTTGTTCTACATGAATTAATAAAAGAGGGAAATCCTATTAATTCTGCTGCAATTCAAGCTAGATTATGTCAAAAAGAGAAAGCATTGTGTGTGGATAGAATTATCAAAAAAGATGATGATTCCGATAACAAAGTTAATTCTGCTATTGAAAAGACCGAATCAAATATTACGTATGCCGAATCTATTCTAGAAAAATAGGATGACACGGTGTTGGGGAGCTATTCGAAAGAGGAACAACCTATCGTTCAAGTAACACAACCATCATGCTCTCCCAACGTGTTTGAAAAGGTATGTCTAACAAGTGATTCACCTATCTTCCGATTTGGTCGCAACTTTATTATTGATGCTTCTATAAGAGAAATTCTCATAAGTAATTTTGAAAGACCAATGAAGAAGGGAGATTTACTTGTTAGCAATAAAAATGTTATAGAACATATCGGTCAATCTATTGTGCCATTTATAAAGACCGATAGTGACCTATTATTGCAGCCAAAGTTTCACCATTGCTTTATCAAAATTTCATATCTAATTGGGTAGCTTTGCTGGTTTCATATTTGGCTTGCACTTGGTCTCAATTGAGACATGTGTATTCTAATTATTTTCGTTTCAGAAATTTAAAGCCAAGGTCAAATTCTTTTGAGGAATCCGATGCTAATATAATATCTTATCCAAATACATCGGAGATAGGGTGCAAAACACAATGCATAGCCGAATGGGGATATTCCAAATTTGAACCTTTCGTTTGCTTAACTCCAAAGCCGTTTGCACACCAAGATCGGCTAGAAAACAAGAAGTATACCTTCAATTCAAGCATGTGTGATCAAATATTTGATTTGTTGCTAAAAAATAATTACATTAGAGTTCTTGATCACCATGTGAAGCCATCAATCCAAGGACGAATGTATTGCAAGTTGCATGATTCGTCCAAGCATAATTTTGAGGATTGTAACATGTTTCGTCAAATAGTTAAATCGGCCGTTGATAAAAGACGATTAAAATTTGTTGAAACACCAAGGGATGACCATCTATTCCGGTTGGTCCTAATGGAAAAAGGTTTTTGAATCAGCTGCTTCAAGACGATTCCTTTAAAGATAGAAGGTAAAAACTACAGGTGATGGGATCAAGCTTTCAAGTAAAAAAGTTGTTCAAGAGTGTCGTGGAATTGTCACGGCAGATGTCCTCTTGCAAGGACTTGATCGTGGAGCCATCGCAACTAGGAAGCTTAAAGGGGTTAATCGGGACAATGGACATGCGAGGTTTATACTAGTTCATCCCCTTACGGTGAAGGAAGGCCTACGTCTAGTTGGGTTGGAATTACTTGAGGTTTCGATGACCAGGGAGCGAGATACGCTATGCCCGGTTCTCGATCTCTTGTTTCTTGTCCCTAAGCCGCCAGCGGGTCGTCCCCTTATATACATGGGTTGACGCCCTACGGCTTACAGAGTCCCGGCCGACTCATAAACAGTGTCCGGCTCGGTGACTAGTTATTTTTACCTTACAATACAAGTTGCGCCCTCATGGTGGCTTATCACCATGGGCCCTAAATCATCTGTGGGCCTTTAGACCCTTTACTGAACCGCCATCTTCACATCTTGGTCTTGGGCTTCAGATGGGCTTCTCTTTGCGTAACCCAGCCCCTCCTGGCCGGCTTACGTACATAATTATATCCCCAACATTAGGCCCCAGATTGATTTGAACCGGTTCATGTCAATCTTAAAAAACCTTATAAACTATCCCTTAATCCTCTATTTTATGCGGAAATTCTAACCCGCCGTGACGTCATCATCTGGATCCGGGTCAAATCTCTGTGACGTCATCTTCAATAAATTTCATATTTTAATCCATCATGTCCTCCAATGAATCTTTGACTTTACTGACCATCCCGAGAATCGAGGCGTCGGGGCCGCTGGATAATGATGCTTTGGTCTCCTTGTTTTTTGCGCCATCTTGGTCGGTCCTTCCTTATAAATAGGCGCGACCTAGGTCCTTTCCCATTCTCCTTCTTCAGTCGTCTTCTTCCTCGCACCTCCTTTCTTCAGTGCTCAAGATCTGCCGCCGCCGCCATCGAACCACTCGTCTTCATCGACTCCGGCCGCTGCATCACCCTGATTTGGACCAGAAAACGACGGCGACCCTCCGCAGCTCGTCCGCATCTGTGAGTTCCTTTTATCCCCTTTCTCAGATCTGCATTGGTACTGTTTTTTAGTTCGTCGACGTTCACCACCGCCCGATGCAAACCTCCATTAGCTCTCACCTCTAATCCCTTACTCAGATCGTAAAAATAACATAGAACTGCCGCGGAGGATGTTTTGTGCTTATTCCGTATGAAAACAGATCTCATTTCCTTGTTTTTGGAAGCCCTCCTCGAGTATATGAACTTCCCTGTACTGCTTTAGGTCTAGAAGTTTTTCCTTTCCAGAGCATCATTTGATCCAAAAAAATGATTGCAACTTGTGAAACCTGTTTGTTCCACACTTAACCGAAAACTGCGTTTGTTGACTCTGTTTCAGCCATAGTAGTTCATGTGACCGGTTTAAGATAATACTGACTGTCAGCACTGCCTGCTTTTGGCGACTTAAGACAAGTTTCATCATCTTTAATACCTGCAGCTGTTTAAACATTATCAGGTAACCACCTGTATGTCATTAGGCCCCTACTTAAGCCGCCATCTCAGACAAACCAATAATGCTTATTCTCCGGGTTATAATAAACCGGAAAATTTCCTATATCTTGTTGTAGGCTTCAATTTACTCAATGGCACCCAAAGCTGTTAAACCTCCGATTACTTGCAACCGGGTCCCATCCATTGTTACGAAGAGCAAACTGTCAGAGTTTGTGAAGTCAGGCCATCTGCCCAAGAGGGACGTCATGTCTTATCGTGCTCCTGACCCGTCTGAAGAGAAACCTCAACCCAAGGAGGGGGAGGTGATCATTTTTACCGATCACATGAGCCGGGATTTGCTCCTCCCGGTTCAAAATTCTTTAGAGACGTTTTGCACTTCTTTGACTTAAGACCTCAAGACATCGGGCCCAACTCCTTGTCAAATATCTGCAACTTTCAAGTTTTCTGTGAGGTCTACCTTGGAGAAGAACCCAGCCTACTTCTGTTCAGGGAATTGTTCTATTTGAACCGGCAAAATGAACGGGCCAATGGGCCCAGTCTGGAGCTTGGTGGCATATCAATTCAAAGGCAGAGAGACTGCCTGTTCCCTTATGCTGAATTGCCGAGTCATCCAAAGGACTGGAACCAGACATGGTTCTACTGCCAAGATACTTCTCCGGCTGGCAAAAATCCACTGCCCGGCTTCCGCGCATTGCGCCTTGAACCTACTCACCCGCTGCCGGATAAGTTGACAGCTATTGAACGCCTGCCACTCATCCCCAAAATCAAGAGGATTAAAGCTCTTTTAGGGAACGGCTTAGATGGCATTGATTTGGTCCGAGTATGGATTGCTTGGAGAATAATTCCGTTAAGCCGCCGCCCTGGCTTAATGTGTAATTATTCAGTCGAGAAGGATGACCCTCAATGTCATAACCCTGACGACTTACCAGATGACGTAGTGGAAGCTACAACTCAGTCCTTGTTGAAAGAGGGCACAGTGAATAGTAACGCCTTCGACTTACTACCTTTTTGCCAGAAGAACCCGGCCCCTGCAGTAAGTTTCCAGCCATCGGGTTATGTTTTATCATATTAGGCTGTATTCTTACACATAACCAGTTATAACCTTCTACAGGCAAATGATAGCTTCTGGAACACGCAATATGATCATGAGGCGGCCAAGAAAGCCAGGGCGGCCAAGAGAGCCGAAAAGAAAACTACCAAGCCCACCACCTCAAGGAAAAGGAAGCCAAGCGCCTCTGAGCTGTTTCAGCTTGATGATACTGATGATAATGAGGAAGAGGTAACTTTGAATTTCCCTTTCTCCTTTATTTCTACCTCACTGATGCTAACCTTCTTTCAGGAAGACACGGGCAACAGCCAACCCGTCGAGGAAGAGGTAATTGTAATCTCCTCCGACTCCGAGCTTCGGCCGCGTCAGAAAATTCGAAGAGTAACCCAGAAAATAAGATTTTCACATCCTTTGGCTTACCAAGATCCTGACTTTCTTTTGAAGCGATAGATTTACGAGAGCCGGAGGCAGACCCGGACCAGCAAAGACGCGGAACTCTCCTCTGGCTTACCTGATGTGACCAGGAAACGCCAGACTGAGGTTATCTCCGGTTTACACCTTCTTTTTCCTTTGGCGGGTTTCATTTGTTAACCTCTCAATTATTCTGACTCAAACTATCAGGATATTTCACCTTCCTCCGGTGAGTCTATGCAGTCCAACATGCCAGCCTTCAAAACTGCTCCCGGGTAATATAAACTTGTTGTACCTTATGCTTTATTTTACTCATATTTGCTGTATTTAACCTGTCTACCTTTTCCACAGTGTGCAAGTAAAGCCCAGCAAAAGGGCAAAAAAGAATAAGCCGCCCCAAGAGCCGGTTGTGACTGAACCAGAGTTGGGCACAGCTGCTCCTGATGCCTCTGTTCACGAGCCGCCGCCTCAACCGTCTCATGATGTTCCTATATCTTCCTCTGACCTGCCTACTGAACAAACCTTCAACGATTCTGGTAACCCGGAGGCTCCTAGCCCCGCCAAGGCAAATGATCAGGAAGTTGAAATTCTCAAGACTCAGTTTGTTGAGCCGGCACAGCCGTCTGGACTTGCCAAGTGTTCTAAAGAGGAATTGGTGGAACGCCGGAAGGCCAAGCTGGACGTCACTGACTATACTCATTTGAGTATTGGAGAGATTGTCTCCGGCTATATCAATCAAGTACAAAGCAGCCGTGACCTGGAAGTTGACATGGTGAAGCAGATACAGCAAAAATCTGAGGTATGACTTATGCTAGCTTACTTTCAATCACACTTACTGTACCAGCCCCCAAGTCTATTGCTTATGAATAAATATGTTGTAGACTTAGAAAAAATTGTTAGAGCTACTTGCCCGGCTTAAAGAAAAAATAATTGAACCAGATGTAACACAATACCTTTAACTTGCGATATACATTAGCCCCCAAGTGCCAAAAATCTTTGCTTGCAAGGTATTTGGGACTTAATATTCAGGACCGGCTCAATAATTTAGAAAGCTTCGGTATACATTAGCCCCCAAGTGTCAAGTATCTTTGCTTGCAAAGTGCTTGGGACTTAATAGTACTTACCGTAACTTTTACTACTATCCGGTGTAATGCAGGCCACCATAAGTAAATTTGAATCAGAGATTGCTGATTTGAAGAATCGCCTCGCAACCCAGGAAAGTGAAATTGAAAAGGCCAACTCCAAATTTGAATTCAGCGTCTCTGAACAAGAGAAGCTAAAGCAAAATTTTGAATCGGAGAAGAAAATTTGGGCTGATGAAAAGGCCGCACTGGTGACCCGGGCCGAGACAGCAGAGGCATCGCTTGCGGAAGCAACAACCGAACTGTCCGACTTAAAGCGCCAGATATCTCGAATGGTTTCAGCAATCTTCGGTGAGTGACTTACTCAAACCTTAAACACTATAAAACTCCTTGAATGACCATTTCAGTTGTCCCCTCTGACTCACCTTATGCTTAATAACGCAGGCCCCAGGAGCACAAATCTTAAGCAAAACATGGTGATCAAGCTGAAGGCGGTTTATACTCTGGTGGAACAACTCTACACCGGGTCACAACGTGCTTTGGCCGTTGTGGCTTTATCAAACGATGTTCCTTATCTCCTGCAGGATGTGCTGAAGCGGCTTGCTGTGCTACCTCAGCAAATCCAAGAGTTAAGACGAGCATCTGCAAGAGCCGGAGCTATAGCCGCATTGAGCCAGGCCAAGGCGTGGCTTCCAGAACTAGACCCCGCTGATATTGCTCTTGGGTATCCCAGTTTAAAGGAAGATGGCACCGTGTTTAATGATAAGGATTTCACCGCCTGTGTGAAGGATATACGTCTGGTGCCTACTCTTATTGGGAACGATACTGACCTCACCAAGTGTCAGCCGGGTTATGACAAGGAGAATCGGAGAATCCCCATGCCGCATTACGATGATGTCAGCTTGATCCCTCCAACCTGTAAGCACACCTTTGCCCCTGAAGTCGACCCAACCGGTTTAATAGATGATGAAGCTGAGTTTGAAGCCTTGAGTGGCATTGACTGGGCCTCATCATCCTTCCAGGACAAAACAGCCGGCGGAGAGACGGAGAAGGATAACCCGGGGGCTTTAAGTCAACCCCAAGGGTAGCTTGTCAGGCGCCACCTGCTTATGTCATCGTAGAAAACAATGCATCATTCAGACTCGGGGAGTCTTGTAACAAAGTAGAAGATACCTTGAGTTTTGCTATGCCTTTGCGCATGCTTATGGCCCTTAATACTTGCATAAGCCGCCGCCATTATTCTCTTTGTAGTTTGTATGAATCCGTTATGTCTTTTGCAAAAATACCTTGCATTGCCCTGTGCTTTACCAACTGAGCAATGGATCCTTCAATATTATGGATGAAAACTTGTGTACCTTGAATTGTTGACAGGAGCAATTGGTAGCCCCCAAGGGCCGGCTCATTATAATATGATGAGTCGGATCTTCAATAAGACTAGTAAAAATGACTTTGCATTGCCCTGTAGTATTCACAGCTGTTTTTTCCGGCTTATATAAACCAACCCCTGAGGGTAAACTTAACTCCTGAAAATTGGCACATATAAGTTCACCTGGTTCTTAACAACCTGATGTAACTAACATTAATTCTGGAAGATTGTAATGCATTCCATTGTATCTTCAAGAGGGTCACAAGATACCTAATGTTGGCACTTGTATAATATGATGAACAAAATTCAAGGGTTTCTGATTCGAATACGATCAGTGACCCGTTCCAAAGGGGTTGAGCTAAGATTCGGATACGATCTGTTAGCCCCCAGTGGTTGTGGCGATGCCAATCAAGTGGGTATTGACAGCTATGTTCTCTTTGGTTCGAATACGACCTATGTTTGAACAGGAAGCCCCCAAGTGACCATAAGAGTTGTTTAATGACGCTGATTCGAATACGATCCACGTCAGACCCAAAAGGAGTTAAGCTATGATTCAGATATGATCAAGAAGCCCCCAAGTGGGTTTGGCAGTATGCCGATCAAGCGGGTATCGACAGCTATGTTCTCTTTGGTTCAAATACGACCTATGTTTGAACAGGAAGCCCCCAAGTGATCAACGGCTAGATTCAGATATGATCATAAGCCGGACCAAAGGAAAGCCAGATTCAGATATAATCCGCTTCTCCTTGGTTATCTCCACCACCTGACAAGGAAAAAACACATAAACCTTTTTTGGGAGTGGAAGAAAGGACAGAGGTCCTGCTTTATTGCTTTATATAATATACATAGTATAAGTATATACACATTAGAGCCGACGGCTCAAGTATAATAAGGCCGAAGATGAGCGATATTCCACGGCCGACGGGTCTCCTCCTCCGACTTACGTGAGTCTTTGTGCTCTCGAACGTCGATAAGGTAGTATGATCCATTGTTCAGATTCTTGCTGACCACAAAGGGTCCTTCCCAAGGAGAGGATAGCTTATGCATGTTAAATTGATCCTGGATGAGTCGGAGCACTAAGTCGCCTTCCTGAAAGGTTCAGGACTTAACCCGGCGGCTGTGGTAATGACGCAGGTCTTGCTAGTAAATCGCCGAGCGGGCTATTGCCAAGTCTCGCTCTTCATCCAATAGGTCAAGTGCATCTTGCCGAGCTTTTTCATTGTCTTCCTCAACATAAGCCGTCACACGGGGTGAATCGTGACGGATGTCACTTGGCAGGACCGCCTCTGCCCCATACACCATAAAGAAAGGCGTGTAACCCGTAGATCTGTTAGGTGTAGTATTGATGCTCCAGAGTACAGAAGGTAACTCCTCCACCCAACAACCCAGCGTCCGCTGTAAAGGGACCAAGAATCCCAAAAGCTTGCCTGCAGGCACACCAAATACACACTTCTCCGGGTTAAGCATCATTTTGTAAACCCGGAGATTGTCAAAGGTTTCTCTGAGATCAGTTATCAAGGTTTCCGCCTCTCTGGATTTCACTACTATGTCATCCACATAAGCATGAACATTGCGCCCAATCTGATCGTGAAGACAATTCTGTACACACCGTTGATAAGTTGCCTGGGCACTCTTGAGCCCAAACGGCATAGACACATAGCAGAAGGCTCCGAACGGGATGATGAAAGCTGTTTTCTCCTGGTCCTTAACTGCCATCTTGATCTGATGATAGACAGAATAAGCATCCAAAAAACTCAAACGTGCACAACCTGCCGTAGCATCAATGATTTGATCAATACGGGGGAGAGCAAAAGGATCAGCCGGACAAGCCTTATTTAGGTCCGTGTAATCCACACATATCCGCCAGGTGCCGTTTTTCTTGAGTACGAGCACCGGGTTAGCCAACCATTCTGGGTGAAAAACTTCAACAATAAACCCAGCCGCCAAGAGCTAGGCGACCTCTTCTCCTATAGCTTTTCGTCGTTCTTCATTGAATCGTCGCGGAAATTGCCTGACCGGCTTATACTTCGGATCAATATTAAGAGTGTGCTCAGCGAGTTCTCTCGGTACACCCGGCATGTCAGAAGGATTCCATGCAAAGATGTCCCGGTTCTCACGGATGAACTCGATGAGCGCGCTTTCCTATTTAGGATCCAAGTTGGCACTGATGCTGAATTGCTTAGATGAATCGCCTAGAGTGAAATCAACAAGCTTAGTCTCTGCAGCTGATTTAAACTTCATGGCCTGGTCATGCTCCGTAGTCGGCTTCTTGAGAGAAGTCATATCTGCCGGGTCAATGTTATCTTGATAAAATTTAAGCTCCTCTGCTGCACAGACAGACTCGGCGTAAGCCGCATCACCCTCTTCACACTCCAGGGCCACCTTTCGGCTTCCATGCATAGTGATGGTACCCTTGTAACCCGGCATCTTGAGCTATAGATACACATAACACGGCCGTGCCATGAATTTGGCATAGGCCGGCCGCCCGAACAAAGCGTGATATGGACTCTTGATTTTGACCACCTCAAAAGTTAACTTTTCCGCCCTAGAATCATGCTCGTCTCCGAAGGCCACCTCTAGCTCAATCTTCCCCACAGGATACACCGACTTACCGGGCACCACTCCATGGAAGACGGTGTTGGAAGTCTTTAAATTCTTGTCAGTTAAGCCCATGCGCCGAAAGGTCTCGTAATAGAGGATGTTGATGCTGCTATCTCCATCCATGAGTACTTTGGTAAACTTATAACCACCAACTTGAGGTGCCACCACTAGGGCCAGTTGACCCGGATTATCAACCCGGGGAGGGTGATCCTCCCTGCTCTAGACAATAGGCTGTTCCGACCACCTCAAGTAACGAGGGACTGCCGGTTCAACAGAATTCACAGCCCTCTTATGAACTTTCTGATCACGTTTACACAAACTTGTGGTGAACACGTGATACTGCCCACTGCTTAACTGTTTTGGATGGCTCTGATAACCCGACTGCTGCTGCTGCTGACCTCCTTGACCAGACTGCTGTTGATTATAACCACCCTAGTTTCCCTAAAAACCGGATCCTGAACCACCGCCCGGGCCATGAAAGCCGCCGGCTCCTGAACTGCCGCCTGGGCCTTGATTGCCATCAAATGTGTTAGAATTCTTGAAAGCTTTCATGATTGCGCAATCCTTCCATAAATGAGTCGCTGGCCGTTCCCGGGTGCCATGTTTCGGGCAGGGTTCATTGAGTAGTTGCTCGAGAGACGGACCTGACCCACCAAACCGGGGTGGCTTTCCTTTGCGCTTCTGATTGTTACCCTCTGCATTGGCCACAAATTCTGGGTTACTGTCCGCCTTACGCTTATTGCCTCCTTGACTAGCTGGGTTATGCTGCTGACCCTTTCCATTACCGTTCTTCTTTCCCTTCCTTGTCTTTTCCTCATCAGACGCGGGATCCTTGGTACTATCAGAATCGGCATACTTGACAAAAGCTGCCATCAGCGTCCCCATATCATTGCAATCACGCTTAAGGCGCCCCAGCTTCTGTCTCAGAGGCTCCAAGCGGCAATTATTCTCCAGCATGAGAACTGCTGAGCCGGCATCCATCTTGTCAGACGAATGTATTATATCCTTGACCCGGCGCACCCAATGAGTCGTAGACTCACCTTCTTCCTGCTTACAATTTGTCAGATCTACAATTAACATAGACTGCTTGCAAGTATCTTTGAAGTTCTGGATGAAACGGGCTTTTAGCTCTGCCCATGAACTAATGGAGTTGGATGGCAAACCCTTTAACCAAGAACGGGCCGTTCCGTCCAGCATCATGGTGAAATATTTAGCCATCGCCTCATCACTAACCTCTAGCAGCTCCATAGCCATCTCATAACTTTCAATCCATGCCCTAGGCTATAAATCGGCCGTATAATTCGGCACCTTCCGAGGCCCCTTGAAATCCTTGGGCAGACGTACATTACATAGAGCCGGTACCAGACAAGGAACTCCTCTGGTTCTAGTAGCAACTCCCGCTTCAACAGAAGTCGTCGGGTAAGCCGGTGAGTTCTATTGGGCTGCTAGTTGAGCCGCCAGCTGAGCCGCCCGCTCGTCCTCCTGACGTATCCGATCCTGAACCGGGTTATACCCGCCGGGCTGGTTCCGGCGCTGAGCGTTACTTGACAAGGCCTCTGACTCGATGTGTCTACTGTAACTCGGGCTCCGATTTTGACGAGGTGGAGCTAACCAGGGCGGAGGAGTCGAGTGAATCCTATCCCGGCTGTAGGAGTAGGTTTCTTGCTGAGCCAGGGCTATTTGGACAAGTTCTCTGATCTTCCGGGTTTCCATCGCTGTCGGATCATCCCCATCTACCGGGAGAGCCGCCTAACGTGCTGATGCTGCGATTAAGTTCTCCATGGGGTTGGAGAAGTGACCCCGCGGTATTGTTATGTAATTGGGCGGTGCCATATTGCCGTGAGGCGGTGCCATCCCCTGAGGCCGGACTGGACCTCCCGCTCCGGATGTAATAAGTTGATTCGCACCTGGCAGGTTACTTGGGCCGGCCCCGGGTGTAGCAAAGAGATTCTGAAGATCATAATTCTGAGGTAAATGGAACTGAGTTTTCTGATGTCTCCTCCTCATTACCTCATTACACGCGTTCAGGCCCAACGTGAGCTGCAAGGCCTCTGCCTGAAGTTGCTGCGCCCGTACGTCCAAAGCCTCCCGCTCTGCTGCTAATCTAGCGTCCTCAACTGCTAAGGTTTCTTTGACCCGGGCGATCTCGTCGCGAACATGTGCCACCTCAGCCTCATGCTTAGATTGGTTCGCAGGGATGACTATAACAGTTAACAAAGCCGTAAGCTTATCCATGAGATCCATCAGCACCTGAGCCGGTGAGCGCACGGGGCCTCCTGCCCCGGCTGCTCCTAACCCGGACGTTATCGCCGCTGAAGCCGTAGAATTTTGGTCGGGTTGTGTACCAGCCATGAAGACTCCTGCCCGGTTTGGCGACTCTGAGAGGTCCGGAATAGTGCTGCCATCGGAACAGCCCCCAAGCATGCCATCTTGAACTTGATACAACGAATCTGTTGAGCCGGCGGATGAATCACCATCAGAGAGGACGGCCGGCTTACCATCACCTTCAGATCCTTCAGGAAGTTCACCTCCATGGATGCAACCCACAAAGGCACGCTTCACGACGGGTTGAGCTCAGGCGGGTTTCGCACGCTGAGCCGTCTCGACGAGGTCGGTACAGCTGTCTGGCTCAGGGACCGGCTCACCAATTCGGCCGATGAAGACGTGAATTCCACCAAAGGGGACCCGGTAACCATACTCGATTGAACCGGCGTCGGGGCCCCAGCCTTCGTCGTCGATGTAGATCTTGCCGCGATGACTCTTGGTCATCCGGCCAACTGCGTATCCCTTGAGCCCTTCGAAGCTACCCTTCAAGAACTTGAATCCACCGTGCTCTGGCCCCATGCTGGGCTCCAACTGTCGTGGAATTGTCACGGCAGATGTCCTCTTGCAAGGACTTGATCGTGGAGCCATCGCAACTAGGAAGCTTAAAGGGGTTAATCGGGACAAAGAACACGCGAGGTTTATACTAGTTCAGCCCCTTACGGTGAAGGAAGGCCTACGTCTAGTTGGGTTGGAATTACTTGAGGTTTCGATGACCAGGGAGCGAGATACGCTATGCCCGGTTCTCGATCTCTTGTTTCTTGTCCCTAAGCCGCCAGCGGGTCGTCCCCTTATATACATGGGTTGACGCCCTATGGCTTACAGAGTCCCAGCCACTCATAAACAGTGTCCGGCTCGGTGACTAGTTATTTTTACCTTACAATACAAGTTGCGCCCTCATGGTGGCTTATCACCATGGGCCCTAAATCGTCTGTGGGCCTTTAGACCCTTTACTGAACCGCCATCTTCACATCTTGGTCTTAGGCTTCAGATGGGCTTCTCTTTGCGTAACCCGGCCCCTCCTGGCCGGCTTACGTACATAATTATATCCCCAACAAAGAGCACAATGAAAATATTCTTGAAGGCATGAGTTCTATCGAAGATACAATGAAGACGCCAAGGTCTGGGGGGGCCACCAGAAAATCCAAAGACCGGTGCAAGCACAACCAAAGAAAACAAAGGCCGACGTAAGCACAAAGGTAAGAAGCCGAAAGTCACTTTCGCGCAACTATTGGAAAAATATTAGAAGATAAGTGAGGAGAACTGTGCTTATCGACCAACTAATTCAAAGGAATCAAGATCACCCCATAGGCGCAAATCCAAGGATCGGTATTGGCAAAATGAGAATTCTAATGCGGTATATTCATATCCATATTTTGTGCCGCCAATGCCAATGCCATGGATACCTTCCTATGATAATGTAAATCCATATCCATCGTGGGATAGGTATGATACTAGGGCGCATTCTTCATCTTATTTTAGATCATCTCACAAACATTATGCAGCTCCAAAAAGATCAACATTTGAACAATCACATGTCAAAGACAATTTCAATCATAAGGAATCGGTCCGGAGCTCAATGAACAAGAAGGAGGTGGTCAAGCAAGTCTACTGCATCAAATGAGATGGTCGTAAGAGTGCCACTTCAGATATGATCTCAGGTGAAAAAGAGCCAAGTAAAGTGTTGACATTGGCTACAAAAGGCAATGAGGCAAGTCAATCAAGTGCCAAATCTGAAGGGAAGAAGTTGAGAGTGCATAAGATAAAACAAGAATTGCCATTACTTCAAACAAAATCGCAGCCGGGGTGCCCACTCGGCTTATCGTATTGGCAAAAGAAGAAGTTGCAAAAGCTTAGTGCACAAGAACTTGAAAAGAGAAACATGGCATGGGTTCCCAAAGGAGGTACTCAAAATAAGAATTATGTGCAAGCTTCCATTACAAGAAGTGCGACAAAGGTGACGAAGGAAAAGACAGAAAACTATGGAGGACCAAGCCGAAGGTTTCAACATCTTCGGTCCACACATTATCCATTTTCTTCAACAATGTCGTTGATGCCTATGCCATGGAATTTCTCATCAGGTATGATTGGTTACCCTCAATGGGCTTACTTTAAACCATGGATGCAATATAATTTCTCATCAGGTATGATTGGTTACCCTCAATGGGCTTACTTTAAACCATGGATGCAATATAATTTCTTACATCATGAAAGGGTATTACCAAATCATCATATGTTTGATTAGCTTTACTTTTGTTGCTAATCCAAATGGCCGATATATACTTATCATCCTAAGCACATAAAATGGCCGATGGAGTGTTGACATCGTCCTTAGGAAAACCATTGTGCAAGTTATTTTTCAGCACACAAGTTTGCCGAAAAACAGGGGGGCATGTATTGACACCAGATTTTGGCCCGGCCAAGAACCTAATTAAGATGGCCTCAAATGGAGAAGTGCTCAAAGTGAGAAAGTTCCATATCGTCAAAAGGGAAAACTTTGATATTTGGGCCATAGTCATCCGGTCTCATCTCTAAGGCCAAAGTTGTGTTCAAAGTACTCAGATTTTGTATTCAGAATACTATTCGGCTGATTATGCCCCCAAGATGGCCTCATATGGGAAACGTTTCTACATGAATTGTCTTCGTCTCGTCGAAACGATCGATTTTGATATAAGAAACGTCTAAATCGGAGTTCGTATGCAAAAGTTATAGCCAAAACGGTGTGCTGCAAAAGTCTGCCCTGGAAGTTCCGGGCAAAACTTCCGGGGAGGTTCCGGGCTAAACAGAAACTTTGCACGCGGTGCGCCCCGAAAACTGGAATTTTAACATTATTTGCAGATTTGTGGGGCCGATTTTGACATCAAGATGACCTCGGATGAAAAAGTGATCAACTAAGGAATTTTTCTCCATTGCAAGATCTACAACTTTGCTTTTGGGACCATCGCGATCCGAAGCCATATGCGACCTGCAGGAGCTGTGCAAGAGGGCTACTTGATGTAATTTTAGCCCGGAAGTTCCGGGCTGACCGGAAATTCCGGCCCTCGTGGTCCGAGTTAGGTTATCTTTTGATGTTTTGGACGGGATTTGAGTCCTTTTCTTGTACGGAAAGTCCAGCCGCCACATATATATGTAAGAGGTGACGGCCGATTGAATAACAACACACAATCGAACAAATCTATCTACATCTTTTACCTTTACTTTTTCTTCCCCCTTGTTCTTCTTCTTCCTCATTCTTCGTTCGTTCTTCTTGTTGCAGGGCGGCGAACCTCGAGGCCCTAGGGGCGGTCAGGCCGACCTAGGGCAGCCAATAGCCGCCGCGCGACCTGACGGGGTCCCTCCCGGGCGCGTGGGGTTTCGGGTCCTCAAAAGCGCCCACCGGATTGTCTTGCGTACCGTGCTTCCGGCGGGTCTCCTTCGACGTGAGCTGCGGTGCATCACCCCCGGCGTTGAGGGTACACGGTGACGTGTTCGTGTGCGAACACACTTTTTGGCGACTCCGCTGGGGACGAAGCTTTGAACGGTCTCCGGCCCGTTCTTGTTACGAAGAGATTGTCATCTAGGGTTTGCAATCTACAAAGGTAACATGAATACCCAATTCACTTATGTAGATGCAAATAATGCATATGTTGTTGCTAGATCGTTTAATGAGCATAATGTATCGGCTAGCCCTTGCTTTATCAATCATGCATCTAATTATGTGCAAGAGACGAAGCAACAAAATCCCCATGCTTCTACCTCATATAATTTTAGCAACACGGAAGATATGTATACGAACTCCCATGCATTGGCAGCCCCACAAATCCATATGCCGATGAACAACATGATGAGTTCTATTAATCAAGCTGAAACACTTCACATAGGAACTTCTGATAGTATGCAACAAAGTGTTTCACCTTTTTATTCATCGGCAACTAGCTTGAAATATGTTGATCAAAACATGCCGATGGATACGGGAATTGGCCATGCTACTACTAGTTATCCGGCCAATTACCCTCAATCATCATATGCTACACCTCATGCTACTAATTGTTTGGCACCATATGCAACTATGGGTATTCATAATTCGGCTTTGCACCTTCACGCTAATAGCCGAATAAGTGAAAATTCTATAGGATCACACGTGTCTTGACCTAGTATCGTAGCATATAATGTTTCCCCTGCAAAATTACAGAATTTTGGTGACATCTCGTTACCAAAAGAGTCTAAAAGTGTCGGGGGCAATTCTATCCAGATTGGGTCATGAAGAAAAATCTTACGTCTTTTTGGGACGAATGCAATGTTGTTCTACATGAATTAATAAAAGAGGGAAAGCCTATTAATTCTGCTGCAATTCAAGCTAGATTATGTCAAAAATAGAAAGCATTGGGTGTGGATAAAATTATCAAAAAAGATGATGATTCGGATAACAAAGTTAATTCGGCTATTGAAAAGACCGAATCAAATATTACGTATGCCTAATCTATTCTAGAAAAATAGGATGACAAGGTGTTGGGGAGCTATTCGAAAGAGGAACAACCTATCGTTCAAGTAACGCAACCATCATGCTCCCCCAACGTGTTTGAAAAGGTATGTCTAGCAAGTGATTCACCTATCTTCCAATTTGGTCGCAACTTTATTATTGATGCTTCTATAAGAGAAATTCTCATAAGTAATTTTGAAAGACCAATGACAAAGGGAAATTTACTTGTTAGCAATAAAACTGTTATAGAACATATCGGTCAATCTATTGTGCCATTTATAAAGACCGATAGTGACCTATTATTGCAGCCAAAGTTTTCACCATTGCTTTATCAAAATTTCATATCTAATTGGGTAGCTTTGCTGGTTTCATATTTGGCTTGCACTTGGTCTCAATTGAGACATGTGTGTTCTAATTATTTTCATTTCAGAAATTTAAAACCAAGGTCAAATTCTTTTGAGAAATCCGATGCTAATATAATATCTTATCTAAATACATCGGAGATAGGGTGCAAAACACAATGCATAGCCGAATGGGGATATTCCAAATTTGAACCTTTCGTTTGCTTAACTCCAAAGCCGTTTGCACACCAAGATCGGCTAGAAAACAAGAAGTATACCTTCAATTCAAGCATGTGTGCTCAAATATTTGATTTGTTGTTAAAAAATAATTACATTAGAGTTCTTGATCACCATGTAAAGCCATCAATCCAGGGACGAATGTATTGCAAGTTGCATGATTCGTCCAAGCATAATTTTGAGGATTGTAATATGTTTCGTCAAATAGTTAAATCGGCCGTTGATAAAGGACGATTAAAATTTGTTGAAACACCAAGGAATGACCAGTCTATTCCGGTTGGTCCTAATGGAAAAAGGTTTTTGAATTGGCTGCTTCAAGACGATTCCTTTAAAGATAGAAGGTAAAAACTACAGGTGATGGGATCAAGCTTTCAAGTAAAAAAGTTGTTCAAAAGCACAGTGAAATATTCTTGAAGGCATGAGTTCTATCGAAGATACAATGAAGACGCCAAGGACTGGGGGGCCACAAGAAAATCCAAATACCGGTGCAATCACAACCAAAGAAAACAAAGGCCGACGTAAGCACAAAGGTAAGAAGCCGAAAGTCACTTTCGCGCAACTATTGGAAAAATATCAGAAGATAAGTGAGAAGAACTGTGCTTATCGACCAACTAATGCAAAGGAATCAAGATCACCCCATAGGCGCAAATCCAAGGATCGGTATTGGAAAAATGAGAATTCTAATGCGGTATATTCATATCCATATTTTGTGCCGCCAATGCCAATGCCATGGATACCTTCCTATGATAATGTAAATCCATATCCATCGTGGGATAGGTATGATACTAGGGCGCATTCTTCATCTTATTTTAGATCATCTCACAAATATTATGCAGCTCCAAAAAGATCAACATTTGAACAATCACATGTCAAAGACAATTTCAATCATAAGGAATCGGTCCGGAGCACAATGAACAAGAAGGAGGTGGTCAAGCAAGTCTACCGCGTCAAATGAGATGGTTGTGAGAGTGCCACTTCAGATATGATCTCAGGTGAAAAAGAGCCAAGTAAAGTGTTGACATTGGCTACAAAAGGCAATGAGGCAAGTCAATCAAGTGCCAAATCTGAAGGGAAGAAGTTGAGAGTGCATAAGATAAAACAAGAATTGCCATTACTTCAAACAAAATCGCAGCCGGGGTGCCCACTCGGCTTATCGTATTGGCAAAAGAATAAGTTGCAAAAGCTTAGTGCACAAGAACTTGAAAAGAGAAACATGGCATGGGTTCCCAAAGGAGGTACTCAAAATAAGAATTATGTGCAAGCTTCCATTACAAGAAGTGCGACAAAGGTGACGAAGGAAAAGACTAAAAACTATGGAGGACCAAGCTCCAAGGTTTCAACATCTTCGGTCCACACATTATCCATTTTCTTCAACAATGTCGTTGATGCCTATGCCATGGAATTTCTCATCAGGTATGATTGGTTATCCTCAATGGGCTTACTTTAAACCATGAATGCAATATAATTTCTTACATCATGAAAGGGTATTACCAAATCATCATATGTTTGATTAGCTTTACTTTTGTTGCTAATCCAAATGGCCGATATATACTTATCGTCCTAAGCACATAAAATGGCCGATGGAGTGTTGACATCGTCCTTAGGAAAAGCATAATGCAAGTTATTTTTCGGCACACAAGTTTGCCGAAAAACAGGGGGGCATGTGTTGACACCAGATTTTGGCACGTCCAAGAACTTAATTAAGATGGCCTCAAATGGAGAAGTGCTCAAAGTGAGAAAGTTCCGTATCATCAAAAGGGAAAACTTTGATATTAGGGCCATAGTCATCCGATCTCATCTCTAAGGCCGAAGTTGTGTTTGAAGTACTCAGATTTTGTATTCAGAACACTATTCAGCTGATTATGCCCCCAATATGGCCTCATATGGGAAACGTTTCTATTTCGTCTCGTCGAAACGATCGATTTTGATATAAGAAACGTCTAAATCGGAGTTCGTATGCAAAAGTTATAGCCAAAACGGTGTGCTGCAAAAGTGTGCCCTGGAAGTTCTGGGCAAAACTTCCGGGGAGGTTCCGGGCTAAACAGAAACTTTGCACGCGGTGCGCCCCGAAAACTGGAATTTTAACATTATTTGCAGATTTGCGGGGCTGATTTTTACATCAAGATGACCTCGGATGAAAAAGTGATCAACTAAGAATTTTTCTTCATTGCAAGATCTACAACTTTGCTTTTGGGACCGTCGCGATCCGAAGCCATATGCGACCTGCAGGAGCTGTGCAAGAGGGCTACTTCATGTAATTTTAGCCCGGAAGTTCCGGGCAGACCAGAAGTTCCAGCCCTCGTGGTCCGAGTTAGGTTATCTTTTGATGTTTTGGACGGGATTTGAGTCCTTTTCTTGTATGGAAAGTCCAGCCGCCTCATATATATGTAAGAGGTGACGACCGATTGAATAACAACACACAATCGAACAAATCTATCTACATCTTTTACCTTTACTTTTTCTTCCCCCTTGTTCTTCTTCTTCCTCGTTCTTCGTTCGTTCTTCTTGTTGCAGGGCGGCGAACCTCGAGGCCCTAGGTGTGGTCAGGCCGACTGAGGGAGTCCTGGACTGAGGGAGCCGGACACTACTCTTGGTGTTTACAATCTTCTATGAAGGACTTGGAGGAGGAACCCGCCTTGCAATGTCGAAGACAATTTGCGCGCCGGACTCGTCGTCATTGAAGCCTGGTTCAGGGGCTACTGAGGGAGTCCTGGATTAGGGGGTGTTCGGCTAGCCGGACTATACCTTCAGCCGGACTCCTGGACTATGAAGATACAAGATTAAAGACTTCGTCCCGTGTCCGGATGGGACTTTCCTTGGCGTGGAAGGCAAGCTTGGCGATGCAGATATTCAAGATCTGCTACCATTATAACCGACTCTATGTAACCCTAACCCTATCCGGTGTCTATATAAACCGGAGGGTTATAGTCCGTAGGCAATCAACTCCATATACAACAATCATACCATAGGCTAGCTTCTAGGGTTTAGCCTCCTTGATCTCGTGGTAGATCTACTCTTGTACTACCCATATCATCAATATTAATCAAGCAGGACGTAGGGTTTTACCTCCATCAAGAGGGCCCGAACCTGGGTAAAACATCGTGTTCCTTGCCTCCTGTTACCATCGGGCCTAGACGCACAGTTCGGGACCCCCTACCAGAGATCCGCCGGTTTTGACACCGACACCGACCTAGGGCAGCCCATAGCCGCCGCGCGCCCTGACGGGGTCCCTCCCGAGCGCGTGGGGTTTTGGGTCCTCAAAAGCGCCCACCAGATTATCTTGTGTACCGTGCTTCCGGCGGGTCTCCATCGACGTGAGCTGTGGTGCATCACCCCCGGCGTCGAGGGTACATGACTTGTTCGTGCGCGAACAGTGTCCCCTCGCCAATGGGGGCACGTAGTGGGCTGGCCTAGTAGCGTCAGTTTGGTTCATTTTTTAGATTTTATTTATATTTAAAATAAAATAAAATTACATATATTCAAAAATTATTTAGTTGCACATTTTTTTAAAAGAAACACCCATGCGGTGAAAAAATGTCCGCACAAACTTTTATGAAAGGTTGATAGAGTTATTAAATGTTTACCAAATGTTCACACACTTATCCATATGCTAGTAATATTTAAAAAATATACAATAAATAAAATTTACGTACCATCGGGATAAAATATTTCTAACATTAAAAAAAATATTCACGTGTTTTGGAAAAATGTCCAAGACGTTTTTCAAAATTGCTTATACAATGCAAAAATGTTTACAAAATTTTGAAAAATATATTCCATACCCCTTTCAATAGAATTGTTTGGATATTTTTAAAAAATGTTCCAGATTACTGATCTTTTTTTACGTGAACAACAGGAGCTCTGCTTTGGCCTTAAAGGAGAATAGAAGTTTTACAGTAGCATTGGAAAGGAAGAACATTCCTAGCCAATCCCCACACCCACATACATCACTTCGAAGCAGCTACCACATGGACAACTACCGCGCCCGCAATTATCCCACAGCGTGAATCATCTTGTTGGCCTCATAGAAGGTCTTCACCTCATCCCTAATCAGCCCAGGAAGTGCCATGGCCGTTAACGCTTTCTGGTCGAAGATCCTGTGGTTCCTCTCCTTCCATACATTCCAAACGGTGTAATCTGCCCCGTTGATCTCCTCCTTGGTCTTGTCCTTTGCCCCATGGTCGGAGCATAGCCGTGACCACCAATCCACAATGGATGGCGCCGAGGAAGCCACCAATGTCATCCACCCGTTTGGTACTTGCAGCTGGACGAAATCCTCCTTCATAAAGTAGCAGCACAGTGTGATTGGATCCGCGGTCCCAGCTCCTGATCACAAAGACAACACAAGTTGTTATTCGGCCATCCCTGAGCCTTCAGCCGATCCGCATCTAGTTTCAATTATACAGCAGGAGCCAGACGTAGAACTTGATCTTCCCCTCCATCTTTTCCTTCCACAATCGTGCCAGCACCGACCTTTTGATTCTAGCAACAAACTGGGCGTCATATGCAAAGCAGGCCGAGTAGTTACCGTTGGCAGTTAGCGTCAATTGGATCCGGTCTTTATCCTCCATTAGGACCACTCCCTGTATCTTTTCCCACAACCATACGAACTGCTAAAGCTGCACCTCATTGATCATTCTCTATAACCCTTGAACCATCGACCATTTTGCAACGCATCCTTGATAGTGTTCTTCTTGAATTGGGCCATCTTGAACAACCCGGTGCCACCGAGGAAGGAGATTCACCGTTGAGCCATCGGTCCCTCCGGAACACAACCACACCACCATCCCCCAATTGAATCTTAGTGCAGCTTGAAAAGTTGCTTGTCTGCCTCATCGCAAGGCGTCATTGTACCCTTCCATGGTTTGTCCGCCTCATCCCACCTGAACCATTCCCATCGCATACGCATAGCTCGGTTGAAGCACTCAATGTTTTTGACTCCCAAACTGCCATATTTTTTCAGCGAGCAAATCTGGCTCCAATTTATTAGGCTTTTCCCTCCGATGTTCCCATCTTTGGCCTCCCAAAGAAAGTTGATCCGCAGCTTGTCCACTTTTTTGATTAGCCACTTGTTCAGTGGAAAGGCTGTTAAGAAGTATGTTGTTGTTGCCATGACCACCGAGTTGACATAAACCAACCTTCCCATCCTATTAAGGAGCCTGCCTTTTCTTTGCAACAACTTGCTAGCAATTTTATCGATCAAGGGCTAGGCTTCAGTTCTCTTTGGCTTTCTGACCCCTATAAAGGTAGCTCCTAGTACCGACATGGAAGGTTCCCTTGCAGAATACCAAACTTTGCCAATATAGGTTGCAATTTCAACTCTGAGCATGAAATAGGGTATGCCACTATCTTTGCCATGTTTGTTTCTAACCCCGAAGCCTTCCCAGACAGCTCTAGAACGGCATGCAGCACAACAAGGTCCTCCCGCACTAGGTTGATGAAGAATGCATCATCATCAGCATAAAAGCTCGACCGAAAGCAGGCAATACTTGTCCCAAGAGGCCCCAAAATATTTCTCGCTGTAGCCACCAACAACAATGTCTACAAAGGTTCCATGGCATTGATGAACAACAATGGGGACAAAGGATCACCCTGTCTGAGCCCCCCTCCCATGTTGAATGGGGATCCTAGCACTCCATTCAATATCATTCTGGAAGAGGAGGAGGCCAGAATCAATGAGATCATGTGACATCATCTCTGCCAAAACCCCATAGTCTCCATGACCTACAACAAGTAGCCCCAACAAACTGACTCAAAAGCCTTGGCCATGTCAAGCTTTAAGAACACCAGAGGGAATTTTGCAGTGTGCACGGATTTGATCACATTTTTAACATACAGAAATTGTCTTGAATAGACCAGCCGTAGATGAAAGCACTCTGATTGGAGTAGATGAACTTCTGGTACTAGCCTCGATGCAAGCATCTTGCTAACCAAGTTTGGAATACTATTCATAAGACTCACTGGCCTAAAATCACTGGCATCCTGGCCCCCATCCCTCTTAGGTATCAGCACCACATTTGTCGTATTGAGCAGCCCCCAGTTTCACCCACAAAGGTTGTCCACACAATTGACAAGAGCCAGGAAATCCGTCCTGATGGTCAGCCAACATCGCTTGAAAAAGGCCCCCTTAAAACCATCTAGTCCCGGTGCCTTTTTCTCCATGGGACTCCATGACAACCCCAAGCAGCGCCTGCTCGATGGAAGCCCTATCGAGGTGATCCAGCTGCCTTCGTGGCAATATGAAAGCATCCCAATTCAGCGTAGCAGTTCTCACAAAAGGTGTGCCCATCAACCCCTTGAAATGATCATGCAGAATACCAGCCTTCCCAGCGTGGTCAGAGATTGGCCCATCCCTCCCATTGAGTAGCGGGATGTGGTTCTTACGGCGCCTACATGCCTTTAGGTGGAAAAGCGTGTGCTTGCATGTCCCTCTCTTATCTCCGTAAGCCAAGATTTCTGTCTCCACCTCACTCTATCAACCACCCCAAAGCCTAGTAATTTGGCTTTGAGTAGACCGCGCAAGCGCCGCTTCTCATCCAAGAGAGGTCACCCCTGACATGAAAACAGTCCATTTCATCTTGTTCTTGTTCAACATATTCAGTGCCCTTGCTGTCCTTGCTAGCTTGGTGTGCAAGACCCTGATGGGGTCCCATGATTTGACCTCCTTAGCCCAAGCCTGAGCAATCACTGTATAAAAATTTGGGCAGGCGAGCCAATGGTTCTCGAAACAAAAAATGTTTGTGTTGGGAGAGCTCCATCTTTCTTAGCACAAGCGGATAATTGATAAGGTGGGAACACCGCCTCCCAATCATAGGTTACCAGCACCCCATCAATCTTCATGAGAGTGACATTCTCCCTTTCGCTAGACCAAGTGAAGCACCTTCCCAAAAGCGGGAAATCGATCATCTCTAAATCCTAAATGGCTGCCCTCAACCGACCCGCATCTAGAGATTTAGGTTGTTGTTGCTCTTGTCACTTGCTCTTGCAATCATATTGAAACCCCCAAGCATCATCCATCATGGGAGCATGTACGTGCTGCTTGATTGTCCTCATATCATCAATGAAATGGACCTTGTCGGCATCCATCTGAGGCTTGATCGACTAGCAAACCCCATCAGCTCTGCACTTGACAGTCCCTGAAATAGAGAACTCTCCAGCAGCAACCGGAACAACATCTATCTAAAATTCATCAGTGCAAGCGATAAGAACCCCTCCACTTGCACCCACAACCAGCTGGGAGATAAAGTTGACATCAAATCTTGCTCCCAATGTTTCTGCAACTAGGCCAGGAGTCAACTCGCTGATCTTCATCTCTTGTAGACACACAATGTTGCATTTGAGTTCAGCCACAAAAATCTATACCACTCTCCTCTTGGCAGGGTTACTTAATCCCCTCACATTCCAATTCAAGACGGAGCAATCCATAAAAGAAACAACCGGTACTCCATCTTTGAACTTGTACATCTACAAATCGCCCTCATGGGCAAAGATAAACAACAGCACCCCATAGCTCCTAACCCAAAACACCACCACCACACTAGACGGCACCCAATACAGAGGAACATGAGCATCACTAACATAGGAAACTAACTGAACACAAACCACATAAACAATGTTTTGGACGTTGCTTGAACTCCGTGATTGCTTGAACTCCGTGATTGCTTGAACTCTGCAGTTAATAATTCCTGTCATAACGCTTCCGCTTACAGTCGACGAGGGTACATGGACAACACTCTTCCTCTCTCGTTGCTATGCATCACCATGATCTTGCGTGTGCGTAGGAATTTTTTTGAAATTACTGCGTTCCCCAACAAGTAAAACTTCAGATTTTGCAGCATTCTTAGATTTCTGTATGGTTATCACTTTGGATTATTGTTACCTGACCTTATATCTAATAAGTTTAGAAAGATTTTAGTATCGTTTCTCTCTTTTTTTCTCTTTTTTCCCGATTCTAAAGATATGGTGAGCTTATATCAGAACTTCATAAGCAAAACCACAAGGTATATCATAGCATACTATTTTTACACCGATTTTTGTTGCTGTGTTTTCTCTTGTATTCTGACTATTCTCCTACTAGGTATTGCAATACGGTGGTGAGGTCAGAGTATGCCTCCAAAGAGATTGGCTTTTCATGATAATTTAGTTTTCACGTCACTCTCTTAGGTTATGTCTTTAGAAACACTTGATTCAGTTTTTTTTTCTAGCCGAACTAAGTTTTAGATTGTCTATTCTTTAGCATGCTATTTTTACCCTTAGTGTTGTATATACCTAATACTAGAAAATGTGTTTTTGTAATTTTTTACTAATAATCATTGGTTGGACACTTGAATTATGCAGTCTTAATCCGTTATTTCTTTGAAATGGATATGCTTACAAGCGATGCAGTGATATTTTATTCATGGAACAGTGGTGTTGTCTTCACTCTATTGTTGGTCATCCGGGATGAGTGATGACGATGATGCTTATGGGCATCATCGACTGTTGTTCTCTTCTCAAGTAGTGTGTCCGTGATTATCTATCATACCTTTTCTGTCAATATGCCAACTCTCGGTTCCAGAGACACATGCGATCAGAAGCATAATTTGTTGGTTGGTCATGTATGCACGAATGTGAAGTTGGTGACATCGACACGGTGAATATATAAAGATGTGATAGTTTGCATGTTAAATTGTATATGAGTTGGTGACAACACATATTGCAAGCGTTGCCTTGGAACATGTGAAACTATTGGCATTCCATACCTTGAAGGAGATCATATAGGTTAGGTACTCACACTTGCTAGATTTCTTCAAGACGCTTGATGAAATGTCTGAACCTAAACTTATTCGTAAACTTACTTCCCATGGTACGCTAAACTATTCCTAAATATTATGTTGATTGTGTCCGTGACACAATTCTCGACCCACTCAACCGTGGTTCATGGGAACCAACATTTTCTCCCGTTGCCACCCAGGAGATTAACTATACCTACTCGTATATGATGACTCACCCAGCGTATAGAATCGAAACTTCTATGTAACCGGACTAGTACTAGTTAGCCCTTAGTTACGCTTACGGTCAAGTACTAGTCCTAGCCGGACTCAGCATGCAAACTAACTATTGTACACCTAGCGCTAATTGCACGATACCACGTAGAGCTAGTTTAAGTAATTTGATTATCTTTAACACTGTGTACTCTAGAACAGAACCATGCCAAGGGAAGGGTGCTACAAAATCCAGATTTAGATAAATTTAAAGAAAAGTTCTTGACAAATTAGGGGTCAACTTTTGCATACCACCTTTTCTTTTTTTGCCTAGTAAGCAAAACATCCCTGTAGTATTGCCTCCTAAACCAGTATCTAAAACCTTGGCGTGATCCAAATTGGAGCCGGTAAATGTAGCCATGGATACAAGTTTGGCCACGCATCGCTAAGTTTCCGCATACTCCTATTCTTGATATCCCAGATACCATGATCTTTCCGTAACATTGGACTGTAGTAAGAACAGTCGTCCGTTAGATAGATGCAGTTTGGCTCGAAAGCTGGAAAGTCCTTGGTCGGAAGGCACACGACAGAGTTAAGCCCAACGAACAACGCATGGTCTCCAATGTCCCTTAGTTCCACCAGCTTTTGTCTATCGACGTCAACCTTAAAGACTAGGAGCTCATTCGTGGTGACCTCTTCAACAAGCCGATGAGGCAGGTCAATGCCTTCACGAAGCAGTTGCGACGCATCAATCTCTTGGTCATTGGCATCGGCTTCACATAGTTCGCCTTCTTCGTCGCTATCTTCTGTCTCTAGCTCATCTTGTAGCTTATTGTCGTCGTCATCTTTGTGGGCGAGGTCCACACAATCTTTGTGCATTTTGTTCACGATATCTTGGTAAGTGCCACGATACTTGAGTAGAGTATCTATGTGACTCCAGTCCCTCCAGACCTGCAGGAGTTCACCCGATGGACCGATGACAGGATACATGGTATGATATCCTAACGAGGGTAACACGCTGCGCATGATCATGGTTACTGATGGTGAAGGCTCACAAAGATTTAAAGTACCAATAGAGCCATTCGCATACAAAATGTAGAACAAGCCATCCTTGTCATTGTAAAGAACGTTGTCAATGTAGCCTCCATCCTGGGAGACCAGTGTCCACCGGTCGTCTCCCGGCCTGGCAAAAGAGAGTCTCCACTTCGGATTATGCACGATGAGGACGGTGCATTCCGTCACATCGGCGGTCGTAGAGATGGCAACCCGAAGGAACACCAGGTGTCGCGCCCAGCTGATGCTGGGTTTCATGATCCCGTTCTCGGGGTCAGCAGACCAGACATGCTTGCCACCGTCGTCATAGAATTCGTCGTTCTGGTAGATAGTTTTGACCGGAGGGAGCGTGGCCTGGGCGCCGGTGACGGGGTTGAGGAGGTAAGGGTCGCCGGCCTCGTCGGTGGTAAACAGCCAGCCGCCGTGGCACGCGAAGGTGAAGCCCCGCCTCTCATGCGGGGGCCCCGGGAAGGGGACCCGGAAGGTGGCGCCGGTGGCGGGGCAGTAGAGTGCGGCGTCGTTGGGCCCGTACTCCTCGCAGGCGTAGAACAGGCACGGCGCTCGCTCCAGCGCGGGGAGGCAGAAGGCGTTGTGCGCCGCGCGCCAGGACCTGCAGACGGCACCGGCTCGCCGGAGGCTGGGTATGTCCAGCGACGACATGATGGTGAACAGGAGGTCGTCCGGCAGGCCGGACCAGTGGTCGTCGTCGGCGGGCCTCCGCTGCTGCGCGTCGTTATCGGTGGCCCGGCTTGCTGCGTGGACGACGGGCGCGTAGGACGACGGCGGCAAGGCTGCTCGCATGGATGGCTGGTTGTGTCGGGCGAGAGCGAACGCCATGCATGCAGATACGACAGCGAGCGCCACGATGGCGAGCAAGACGCTGCCCGGCATGTCGATGACGGCATCTGGAGCGTTGAATCTCCGCTGTTGCTCGTAGCTCTTGGTCATGCAGCTGGCGGCGTCGACGACTGTGGCGTAGGACGACAGGGCTGCTCCCATGGTGTATGCTGCTTCTTGCGTCTCGCACTAGCTGTTGCTTGTATTTGTATATAACGCAGCGAGCGCCACTCCGAGTCGGACCGGGCAAGTTCGCACCTGGCCGACTTCGGGTCCATCGAGTTCATTTTTGGAAATGGAGGTATATCCCCGGCCTCTGCATCATGATGATGCATGCGGCCCTTTTATTAAAAATTTAAAAAGTATCATCAAAAAGGTCTTACAGCTCGCAAACGGAGCAAAGTCATAGCATAAAGATCTGAAAAAATAAAAGGCCTAAAAAAAATAAAACAACCGATACGGTGATAATAAGGACAAGCTCTCTAGCCCTCTATCCTGTTATGCGACCGCCATCCGAACCGGTTGAATATAGCCCGAGCTACCATCTCCCATTGGTTGCACCCAGTAACCAAAGGCTCCCTGGAGTCCATAGGAGTGAGTAAGGACCACGTACGGATCCAAACTGTAGCTCTGAAGATAACCTGCAAAAAAGTTAAGTTGTGTTGTTTGTTAAAAATCGTATCATTTCTGCAGTTCCATATAGCCCATAGTAACGCACATATTCCAATCCGAATACGAGCCGCCGTGATCTGTTCAACCCCAGCTAACCACGTTCCAAACAAAGACGCAATATCTACTGGGGGATTAATATTAAAAGCTATATGAATCGTTCTCCAAAGTAACTTGGCAAGTGGGCATTCAATAAATAAATGTTGTATTGTCTCATCTTGAGCACAAAAACAACACCGCGAGTTGCCTACCCATCGCCTCTTAAGTAAGTTGTCCTTTGTGAGTATTACTTGCTTGTGGACAAACCACATGAAAATCTTAATCCGCAAAGGAACTTTATCTTACATATATGAAGTGACCTTGAGAGGGGATCAGAATTAATCAAATCCGTATAAAAGGATTTCACCGTAAATATCCCATTTTTAGTTAACTTCCATTGTGTAGAGTCCGGCACGTGGGAGAGTCGAACTTCAATCAATCTCCGAACCAAGTGCATCCAGGCTGTCCATCTCGCACCCACTAACGCACGTCTGAACTGGATATTCAAGGGAATAGTTTGAAGGACGATACCTACGTAATCTTCCTTACGTTGCACAATATTGTAAAGGGTAGGATATTGTAAGGCCAAAGGTGTCTCTCCTAACCATGTATCCTCCCAGAATCGAGTTGACATCCCGTTGCCAACCGAGAATTTGACCCTACGAAAGAACAGATCCTTCGTTCTCATAAGTCCCTTCCAAAACGGTGAATCAGTTGGTCGGATGGTAGCCTGGGCTAGCGTTTTCGAGTGCAAATACTTATTGCGCAGGATTTGAGACCACATGTCCTCCGGCTCTGTCCCTAACCTGTACAACCATTTGCTCAGTAGACATTTATTCTTAGTTTCCAAGTTCTCAATACCGAGACCCCCTTGGTCTTTAGGTCGACAAAGGATATCCCATCGCGCGAGACGGTATTTCCTCTTGGCCTCATCAGACTGCCAAAAGAATCGAGATCTAAAGAAATCAAGTCGCTTTCGGACCCTTTTCGGAATTTCGAAGAACGAAAGTAAAAACATGGGCATACTAGTTAGTACTGAGTTGATCAGAACTAATCGACCCCCATATGACATCAACTTGCCCTTCCAGCAGCTGAGTTTTTTTCAATTCGTTCTTCAATACATTTCCATTCTTTGTTAGATAATTTACGGTGATGAATCGGAACACCCAAGTAACTGAATGGTAAAGCACCTAATTCGCATCCAAATAATTGTGTGTAAGTATGTTCCTCGTCTTTGGCCTTCCCAAAATAGAACACCTCGCTCTTATGGAAATTGATCTTTAAGCTAGATAATTGTTCGGATAGACAGAGGATGAGTTTCATATTACGTGCCTTAGCCATGTCATGTTCCATGAAAAGAATAGTGGCATCAGCATATTGTAGAATGGACACTCCTCCATCAACTAGATGAGGAACTAGACCCTCTACCTGACCATGTTGTTTGGCCCTGCCAATAATGACGGCCAACATATCTGCCACAATATTGAACAGCAGGGGTGACATGGAATCCCCTTGTCTCAGCCCCTTATGCGTCTAGAAATAGTGACCAATGTTATCGTTCACCTTAATTCTGACACTACCCTTCTAGACTTGAGTATCCACCTGGTGCCTCCAGGTTTCACTAAAACCCTTCATGCGCATTGCCTGCTGAAGAAAAGGCCATTTTACTTTATCATAAGCCTTCTTGAAATCCACTTTTAAGATAACCCCATCTAGTTTCTTCGAGTGAATCTCATGAAGAGTTTCATGTAAGACAACTACTCCTTCGAGTATGTGTCGTCCCGACATGAAAGCTGTCTGACTAGGTTGAACCACTGAATGAGCAATTTGTGTCAATTTATTGGTTCCAACCTTTGTGAAGATTTTAAAACTCACATTCAGCAGGCAAATGGGTCGAAATTGTTCTATCCGGACCGCCTCATTCTTCTTTGGTAATAACGTTATCGTACCAAAATTTAGGTGAAACAACTCTAAATGGCCATCGAAAAAATCATGAAACATAGGCATAAGATCATCTTTAATGATATGCCAACATTTCTTATAGAATTCAGCTGGAAACTCATCTGGTCCCGGTGCTTTATTCGGCTTCATTTGAGTTATGGCCAAATGAACTTCTTTTTCAGTAAACGGTGCAGAGAGAACATCGTTCTCCGCTGCCTGTAATTGAGGTATATCATCAATCACAGACTCATCAAGAGACCCCGTGGAAGTATTAGGAGGTCCGAACAGACTTTTATAATAGTTGGAGATACACGTTTTCAAATTTTCATGCCCCACTATTGTTCCCTCGTCCTGTTCAAGCTGTATGATTTTCTTGTTCCTGTGTTTACCATTTGCAACCATATGGAAGAACTGTGTGTTGTCGTCCCCTTGGACAACCTTAAGCGTTTTCGCACGCAACGCCCACTTGAGCTCCTCCTCTCTCAGGAGAGCACGTAGGGCTTGCTCAGCCTCGAACTTGGTTCGATGTTCATTAACTGAAAGAAGAGTGGTTTCAGCCTTTACATCGAGTGCCTCAATTAGTTGTGTTAGACGTTCTTTTTTCTGCTTATAAATCCCACTCTCATTCCTGGCCCATCCTCTCAGAAATTGTCGGAGATGTCTAATCTTGTTTTGCCATCTCTCAATATGTGTCCTTCCTGTAACCGGCCTGGCCCATTCACGTGCAATCATCTCCATAAATCCTTCTCGCTCAAACCAGCTTTGCTCGAAAGAGAAGGTATTTTTGTTTGCAACATGGGTAGCCTCTCCTGAATCTAGAAAGAGTGGTGTATGATCCGAGATCGCTTTTTGCATCGCATGAACCATCACCAACGGATATTTTTGTTCCCACTCCACACTAGCAAGTACCCTGTCCAGCTTTTCATAAGTCGGAACAGGTAACGAGTTGGCCCATGTGAACTGTCTATCGGTGAGCTCAATTTCTCTCAAATTGAGGCTCTCGATAATCATGTTAAACATCATAGACCACCGGCCATCGAAATTGTCATTATTCTTTTCTTCTCTTCTCCGGATTATGT
>NC_041386.1:609496085-609528000 GCF_002162155.2 Triticum dicoccoides
CCGACTAGTAGTGGCAGATTTTCATCTCCACAAATCCACACTAAATCGGCAAGAAAATCATGTTTAAATTCAGGTTGTGCTGCCCCATATACCGCAACTAGCGACTATCGGAACCCATCCAATTTCGATCTCACCCTGAATTTAACTGAAAAATCTCCCTGCACCACATTAAGCACCTCTAGCGTTTCACACCGTACTCCTAGTAAAATCCCGCCGGATCTTCCTCTAGGTGGTAAAATGTGCCAATCAAAGTCGATACCACTGGAAAGGGTTCGAAGGAATTAGGATGTGAAATTATCTCGTCCAGTTTTCAAAAGTGCAACGAAATCTAAGTGATGTTCTAATGTTGTCTCTGCTAAGAATCTTTGTTTAGCCAAGTCTGCTAGACCTCGGCTATTCCAAAAGAGTCCTTTCATAAGTCATCATGGAATTTTTTCTTAAGTTTAACTCTAAGACTTCTGCGTACCGCCGAAGTGGGATAAATTTTCCGCTTCCAGGGTCATTTGGGCTTCTCCCCAACACCCTCTGGAACGATATTATTATCCATAACAGACACTGCCTCCTCCATCAAGAAAGGCTCTACTGTATCTGTGTTCTCAACTTCCTCCTCATCTTCAGTCTCGACACTAGGCAAGAGATTATTACAGATATTGGCAAGATCATTAATACCTAAATTATTCATGTCATTGTCATTCATAGGTTGGATAGAGGCAAGATTATGAATGATCTCGGAAGCTCTCTCCGCTTCCATGTCTAAAAGATCATTAACGGATTTGACGACCTCGGTTTTATTTGATCCCAAAGAAATGCCTAAGTCATTTGCCTTATCAACTAACTCTTTCTCAGAGAAGTGTAAAATTGAACAACTTATATCAAATGACGTACCTGCAGTAGTCTCGGCATGACGAAGCATGGCAGCCCTCTTGGCCCGTGCTAGCTGAAAGTCATCTGCATCCGGCTGTCCCTGGATCCGGTTGCTGACATGCCTGCTAGCCGTCACCAGATCCGTAATCCCACCAAAAGCGATGAGCTCCTCTGTGGTCCTCTCGTGCGGGGTGCAGTCAGGACTCCCACGCCCTTCCGGTATTGTCGGTGAAGGAGGGAAGGGCGTGGTGGAGTGAACTGCCGGTGTGGGTGGCGAGGGGAAGGAGGACCGTGGAGCCGCCTGCTCACAGATCTCATCCCCCTTATCACCCGTGGAAGTCGTCGTACCTCGGCCACCCTGCTCGGTGCCAACCTGCAGAGGGGTTATAACACGGGGCTCCTGCCCGCATCTCACCCCCAACTCGGCCGGAGGCGTAGAAGTGGAAGGCACGCCATAAAACTCCTGTCTAGGCGCCCCTCCCGCCGGCGAAAGGTCAGGCAGTGGTGTTTGGATGTGGTAGACCTCCTGCCCAGGGTCTCCCAAACCTGCGGCCATCCCAACAGCAGCCACCATCGCACCGGGAGTAGGCTCCGTGGTCGTCACATTGCCGACTAGACGTGACACTGGTGGCAGCTCAAGCTCCGTCGGGTCGTCTGTCTCGACCTTGGTGCTCCATAACCGGCTAGGAGCGGAGCTCGATACAAAAGAACCAAAGCGAAGCGTGTTCATCGGAGTGGTGGATGTGGGCGCCTCTTTGGTAGAACTATCTACCTTATCAGACTGCGTAACAGGCCCCTTGTCCGACTCCGGCATAGTGTCATCGGGCCCCTTCTCCTGGTCCCCGGGTGCATCGCCCCCCTCAGTAGTATCCATGTCCTGTGTCTCATCTCCAGCCTCGGAAACTACAGTATCCTCAATCTCAAGCTCTAATAGATAAGTGACACCAGCATGTGTCCATCTGACAACATCTGGTATGTGCTCAACGCTCACAACACTGACCAAAAGCCTCGCAGCGTTATGTGCGTGAGTGAAAGGCATGTCCACCTTTTCTGTCTTACCAATCAAACCACCCAAACTCCAAGCAATCAGAAAATGTTTTACATATTTAGGTGGCACTCCATAGAAACGAACCCACACCTTCTCCAAAGGTGTACCCTCAGGATCCTCCTGCTTCCACTCGTCGAAAGCGATAACAGTGTTTGTGCTCGTAACTCTGTATAGACCCCACTTAAGAACATGCATCTGATCCTCTTTAGTGGGAAAGTCAACCTTGTAAGACTGGCCTTCTAACTGCTCTAGGCGCCACTGATAATTACCCGGCACTAGCTCACGTAGCTGTCTGACGATCTGCGCCTCGGTCAACTGACCATTAGTAACTCTGATAACTGCCGGGAAGGAGCTCTCAATCATCTGTGGTAGAGGATCCACCTCCGGGGTCTCAAAGAACATCAATTCCTTACAGCAGACCCCAAAGATATTAATGCCAGGCTTAGGACCAGAAAGGAGAGGGCATTCCCCGGTCACATGCTGGGAACGGAGGCAGTAATCACAAAGCTCATTCATACACTCTGCCACAAAATGACCCGGTTCACCACATCTATAACAGGGCAACTTTTTCTTTTTAATTGCCCATTTAGAGAGCTTTTCGCCCTCCGCTTTCTCCGACCCTTTATCAGACGCACCATCCTTAGGCTTAACACCTCCTGTAGTCACCGAAACTTTCACTGATGCAAGAGCCCGAACCGTGTCCAGTGCCACCACGGGTAGCGTGGATGTGCCACCCACCCCCTCAGCTACATGCTCAAGCTCCTCCTCGGAAGGCATCTCCGAAGCAGGCGGTGGTGGCGGTGGGTAATGACGAGGCAGTGGTGGTCTTCTCCCTCTCCAACCGCGACGATAGCCACCTCGGAATCGATCCTTGGGTCCGGCTACACCTTCCACAAAATTACCTGGTGGACCTTGAAAATGTCCCGTGTTATCAGGATTGTATCGGTTATACCCACGGCCGCCACCGGACGAAGATCCACGGTGCAGCCCCTCACCATAAGCATCATAGTCGTCATCTCCCCACTAACCATATCGGTTGTAGAGAATCCCTGCTGTAACCAGTGTATCCATCACGCCCTTGCCCGCCACGACCCCTTCCTAGGGCCAGCGCCTTGGCGGCCGGTGGCTGCGCCACTTCGTCCGACCGGTGCATGTTGTTCTTGGGCACAACGGCCCCCTGTCGCTCAGAGAGCTGGGTACCTCGAGCAGTCCCGGCGGGAGGTTGTACCCCTGTTGTCACCGGTCCCGTTGCCATCTGCCTTGGAGGAAGTGCAAGACCCCATCCACCACTGCCGCCCTGGGTTGTATGTTCGACCGCTCCCGCCGCAGCAGTGTTACTGGTCTGGCCAGGAGCCGAGGTGCCACGGCCAACACCAGCAGCAACGACGACATTCGGTGCTGCACGGGCTGCCGCGCCCGCCGCGTTAAATCCGGTCGGCAGAGCGCCACGACCAGCTCCGCCAGAAGCCGGGGCGGCAGCGGTGGTAGGTGGCCCGCGCTTGGACGGCGGCAAACCGCGACCAGCCATGTCGGCGGCCGATGAGATCCTCCTCGCCCGTCCCGTTCCCAACGAAGGAAATCCTGGACTCCAAACCCTAGACACAATCGATGGATGGACTGTCGAGGGTAATTCATGCACGTACGTCCGCACTGGGCTGCGCGAGGCCTGGCCCTCTGGTTGGGCCTCGCCCGCACCATGAGAACCCACGACCGTCGCCACACCCAAAACCCTATCCAGCTCAGGCCCACAGCCCAATACTGCATTCAAACGAGCCCGTCTGGCCGCTCGAACAGTATTTGCCGATCGCACAACCGGCGATCTTGGCAGCGGCGGCGGCCGGCAAAGGTTGCCTTTCTTCTTCTTCCGCGTGACAAGAGTCCAATTATCCGGCAAAAAATCAGACAAAGTTACAGGTTCTCTCATCACCTTAGGAATCGGGCCGATCCACGGCTTCATAACTGACTTCGAATTTGAAATTTTTGAACGACGCCGATCGCTTGTGCTCTTAGTTGCCGGCAATGGATGAACATCCGGTGAGGTCAAAGGCACTCCGGTGACTGTGGTGGCGGTGGGGATGTGGCAGTCCACCTGATCTTCGTCGTCACTCTCCAAGAGTGCCCAAAAACGTCCACCCGGTCGTGCATGTACCTTCGGTTCCGTCAGATCAATCATCGCCGGTGTCTTCGTTCGCAAATCCAGCTGCACACACTCGCCAACAACGACATCATAAACATCAAGTTTGAAATTCAATCCTACCTCAATCATGTCGCCTTCCGATAGATAGTCGCCGGCGAGGACATCGTTCTCCAGATCTATAAGAACCAACCACCGCGAGTGTGGTGTGAATCGAAGCCGTCCGTCGATCCAGACGCCCGGATCCGTCTCGTTGAAGAAACGTGCCTGCCATTGTGTACATCTTCCTTCTCCAAGCCCGATCGCGCCGTGCGGCTGATCTCTCCGCGCGCCGTCCGATCTCGTCGACCCTCCGTCTCCTCCCAAAGGCACCGCCGCTGGGATGCCTGGAGATCGCGGATTGGCCAGATGCGACTCCCCTGCGATTCCATCCGGCGAGGATGGAGGGAACGGCGGTGATATTCCGGCCGCCTCGGGCGGCCTTGTCTCCGCCTTGCTCTCTCTCATTCGGGAGCCAAAGTGGCAAGGCCTATCCTGGCGTCGCTGTATCGAGTTCATAACTCGATCGAACCGGGGCTTCTGTACGAGGCAGCTCTCCGATGAGGAAGGAGACGACGAAACGTGCACGCCCCACGTACCTCGGCCCGGCCCATTTCTCAAATATTTTTTCACTCCGCTTTTTTAAACATAAATAACTTTATTCCTTATATGATAGCCATGTCATTTACAATATGTAGAAGAATAAAGTCAGCAAAAATGTTTTACGGAACCATGGTTCAGCCGAACCTACGCTCGACACCATTGATTTCTAGACACTATTCATGAGAATCCATACATGATTGATTAAAAAATGCAGTTGTCGTGCATGTCTATTCATGAGGATCCATGCATGGTTGGTTAAAAAATATAGTTGGCATGCATGTCACTGATCCACATGTAGTAGGATGTTAAATCGTACGGCATAGACTATAGGTTCGGCTGAACCATGGTCTTGAATCACGTCTCTCATAAAGTCAGGGACATTGGAGTCCCAAAATATAATTATGATAAGCTAAGACTAAAGTAGAGATGTGCTAAACAATCAACAACAAGATCTGAAATGAACAAATCTGACATTTGAAAAATCCGTCCCTAGTAGACTAGCCTCGGTGATAATTGGCACTCAGGACCCATGTAGGCATCAAGGTCTGAAACTGCTTCCAACGCATTTCGAGCGTGTTTGGATGACATCCATGCCACTACACGCCTGGCCTGGACAGGTCCCTCGATTCTGCCTGGCGTCTGTTTTGTTCGTGTCCATGAGTAGAAAATGCATGCCTGGCCTGGCTGGCTCAATCTCAAGTCAGCGCCACTCCGAGTCGGACTGGGCTCAATCTCAAGTTCTCAACTCGCCGCCGACTTCCGGGTCCATCGAACCGGCCTTCGTTCTTGCAGCCAGCTCTCCGATGTGACGAAGAAACGTGCACGCCGCGCGCACTTCGGCATGCCACAAGGGACCCAATAATGGGCGAGTGTGGCTATGTCTCGCCTACTGCGAGCCGGTAGCTCCCCTTGCCCTCAAGGGACCAAACAATGGGCCTGTCCAGTAATAGTCTGTTTCTTCGTCATGTCTGCTTCTTTGCTTGGTTCATTCTTCTTATATATGTCTAACTCCAATCGATCTTAATTATTGCGGATTTAGTATAATTATTAATACAGAACGGAGGGAATACTTTCATTTATATGTCTGAAATATAACATATTTTACTTAAATCCATAAATCTTTCCCGCACATTCAAAAAACAATACCTTTAAAATTTAAAAATACCAAAATTTGTTCACATAGTTTTTAAAAGATGTTCAGGACATTTGAAAAATGCTCATCCAATTAAAAAATATATGTTCATGACATTTATAAAAATATTCAAATAATGTTAATTTTTCCGTGTAGTTTCCGAAAAGTCTTCATAAAATATAAATTAGTGTGTGTGCCATTTAAAAAATGAACGTATAAACCTAAGAATGTTTGGTTCTTCTACAAATAATTGTTCTCAGGCTAGAATGAACTCGATTTCACCCATCCCAGACCACTGGTCGGAGATTGGGGTAGATATGGGCAATTTGGTGTTAAATAATTGTTTGGTTAAAGCTGTCATCCACAACAATGAATCGGGGAAAAAGGGTGTTAATGAAGAAAAAACTTCGATTGGGGATGGAACTGTTGAGGACTGGGCTCTTGACCTAGGCCCAATAGGGAGAGATGAGCCCTTCTTTTGGGGGGATGAGGCAGAGAGGCCCAGTGGGCCATCCAGTTCCTCTCAACCTATAAGTAACAACCCACTCTCTTCAGAGGGAAGAAAAGAACTAGGGTTTGCAAGAGCGCCACCAAAGAGAGAACACCATATGAACAGAGGGTTTGGCAGATCTGGTGGGGGAGGGGGGAGATTTAACAAAGGAGGGAGAGAGGAATGGTAGATGAAGAAGCGAGATGATGGAGGGATTTCTACTCACGTAAATCCTTTGATAAGTACAAAGCTGACCTAAATTCTGAGGCAAGCAACTCCAGAAACCTCACCAACAGACAATATTCTAAGGAGGTGGTGGATGCCGATAGGGAGAAGGCTAAGTTGACAAAGAAGAAGTGGCCAGATCTCTTTCAAAAGATAATCAGGTACAGGGGCTGAACTGTTGGGGAACGTAGTAATTTCAAAAAAATTCCTACGCACACGCAAGATCATGGTGATGCATAGCAACGAGAGGAGAGAGTGTTGTCTATGTACCCTCGTAGACCGTTTGCGGAAGCGTTATATCAACGCGGTTGATGTAGTCGTACGTCTTCACGTCCGACCGATCCAAGTACCGAAAGCACGGCACCTCCGAGTTCTGCACACGTTCGGCTCGGTGACGTCCTCGCCTTCTCGATCCAGCAAGAGGGGCGAAGTAGTAGATGAGTTCCGGCAGCACGACGGCGTGGTGACGGTGTTGGTGAAGAACAATCTCCGCAGGGCTTCGCCTAAGCACTACGAAAACTATGACAGAGGATAAACTAGAGGAGACGGGGTTGCTGGCACACGGCTTGGTGTTTATTGATGTGTCTTTGGTGCTATCCCCGCCTCTCTATTTATATGTTGAGCCCTAGGGTCGAAACTTGGAGTAAAAGCCTCCACAAAGTCGGTTTCACCCAAAAGGCAAGAGTCCTTCTCGGACTCCAGGGCCAGACGCCAGGGTTCCCGGCGTCTGGACCCAGACGCCAGGGACCCTGGCGTCTGGCTTCTGGACTCCGCAAAACTTCCTTTTGCGCTTTCCAAAAACCTTGTGGGCTTTCCCCTTTGGCCCAAATAAAGTGTTCTTGTACCCAAACATTTCGGGAAACATCCGGAACCCCTTCCGGTGATTTCCGGAACCCTTCCCGTGACCAAACACTATTATCACATATATCAAACTTTATCTCCAGACCATTCCGGAGTTCCTCGTCATGTCGGTGATCTCATCCCGGACTCCGAACAACATTCGGTCACCAACATACATAACTCTCATAGTACTATATCGTCAACGAATGTTAAGCATGCGGACCCTACGGGTTCGAGAACTATGTAGACATGACTGAGACACCTCTCTGGTCAATAACCAATAGCGGGACCTGGATGCCCATATTGGCTCCTACATATTCTACGAAGATCTTTATCGGTCAGACCGCATAACAACATACGTTGTTCCCTTTGTCATCGGTATGTTACTTGCCTGAGATTCGATCGTCGGTATCCAATACCTAGTTTAATCTCGTTACCGGCAAGTCTCTTTACTCGTTCCGTAATACATCATCTCACAACTAACATATTAGTTGTAATGCTTGCAAGGCTTATGTGATGTGCATTACCGAGAGGGCCCAGAGATACCTCTCCGACAATCGGAGTGATAGATCCTAATCTCAAAATACGCCAACCCAACATCTACCTTTGGAGACACCTGTAATGCTCCTTTATAATCACCCAGTTACGTTGTGACGTTTGGTAGCACCCAAAGTGTTCCTCCGGCAAACATGAGTTGCATAATCTCATAGTCATAGGAACATGTATAAGTGATGAAGAAAGCAATAGCAACATACTAAACGATCGGGCGCTAAGCTAATGGAATGGGTCATGTCAATCAGATCATTCAACTAATGATGTGATCTCATTAATCAAATAACAACTCTTTTGTCCATGGTTAGGAAACATAACCATCTTTGATTAACGAGCTAGTCAAGTAGAGGCATACTAGTGACACTCTGTTTGTCTATGTATTCACACATGTATTATGTTTCCGGTTAATACAATTCTAGCATGAATAATAAACATTTATCATGATATAAGGAAATAAATAATAACTTTATTATTGCATCTAGGGCATATTTCCTTCAGTCTTCCACTTGCACTAGAGTCAATAATCTAGATCACATCACCATGTGATTAACATCGATAGTTCACATCATCATGTGATTAACATCCATAGTTCACATCGCCATGTGACCAACACCCAAAGGGTTTACTAGATTCGGTAATCTAGTTCACATCGCTATGTGATTAACACCCAAAGAGTACTAAGGTGTGATCATGTTTTGCTTGTGAGAGAATCTTAGTCAACGGTCTTTCACATTCAGATCCGTTATGTATTTTGCAATTTTCTATGTCTACAATGCTCTGCACGGAGGTACTCTAGCTAATTGCTCCCACTTTCAATATGTATCTAGATCGAGACTTAGAGTCATCCAGATCAGTGTCAAAACTTGCATCGACGTAACCCTTTACGGCGAACCTTTTTGTCACCTCCATAATCGAGAAACATATCCTTATTCCACTAAGGATAATTTTGACCGCTATCCAGTGATCTACTCCTAGGTCACTATTGTACTCCCATGCCAATCAGTGTAGGGTATACAATAGATCTGGTACACAGCATGGCATACTTTATAGAACCTATGACTGAGGCATAGGGAATGACTTTCATTCTCTTTCTATCTTCTGCCGTGGTCGGGCTTTGAGTCTTACTCAACTTCACATCAGGCAAGAAACTTTTTCTTTGACTGTTCCATTTTGAACTACTTCAAAATCTTGTCAAGGTATGTACTCATTGAAAAACTTATGAAGCGTCTTGATCTATCTCTATAGATCTTGATACTCAATATGTAAGCAGCTTTACCGAGGTCTTTCTTTGAAAAAACCCTTTCAAACACTCCTTTATGCTTTGCAGAATAATTCTACATTATTTCTGATCAACAATATGTCATACACATATACTTATCAGAAATGCTGTAGTGCTCCCACTCACTTTCTTGTAAATACAGGCTTCACCGCAAGTCTGTATAAATCTATATGCTTTGATCAACTTATCAAAGTGTATATTCCAACTCCGAGATTCTTGCACCAGTCCATAGATGGATCGCTGGAGCTTGCATATTCTAGGATCGACAAAACCTTCTAGTTGCATCGTATACAACTCTTCTTTAGTAAATTCATTAAGGAACGCAGTTTTTGTTTATCCATTTCCCAGATTTCATAAAATGCGGCAATTGCTAACATGATTCGGACAGACTTAAGCATAGATACGAGTGAGAAAATCTCATCGTAGTCAACACCTTGAACTTGTCGAAAACCTTTTGCGACAATTCTAGCTTTGTAGATAGTAACACTACTATCAGCGTCCGTCTTCCTCTTGAAGATCCATTTATTTTCTATGGCTCGCCGATCCTCGGGCAAATCCATCAAAGTCCATACTTTGTTCTCATACATGGATCATATCTCAGATTTCATGGCCTCAAACCATTTCGCGGAATCTGGGCTCATCATCGCTTCCTCATAGTTCGCAAGTTCGTCATGGTCTAGTAACATGACTTCCAGAACAGGATTACCGTACCACTCTGGTGCGGATCTCACTCTGGTTTACCTACGAGATACGGTAGTAACTTGATCTGAAGTTACATGATCATCATCATTAGCTTCCTCACTAATTGGTGTAGTAGTCACAATAACAATTTTCTGTGATATATTACTTTCCAATAAGGGAGCAGGTACAGTTACCTCGTCAATTTCTACTTTCCTCCCACTCACTTCTTTCGAGAGAAACTCCTTATCTAGAAAGGATCCATTCTTAGCAGCGAATGTTTTACCTTCGGATCTGTGATAGAAGGTGTACCCAACAGTCTCCTTTGGGTATCCTATGAAGACACATTTCTCCGATTTGGGTTTGAGCTTATCAGGTTGAAGCTTTTTCACATAAGCATCCCAGCCCCAAACTTTAAGAAACGACAACTTTGGTTTCTTGCCAAACCACAGTTTATAAGGCGTTGTCTCAACGGATTTTGATGGTGCCCTTTTAACGTGAATGCAGCTGTTTTTAATGCATAACCCCAAAACGATAGTGGTAAATCGGCAAGAGACATCATAGATTGCACCATATCTAATAAAGTACGGTTACGATGTTCGGACACACCATTACACTGTGGTGTTCCAGGTGGCGTGAGTAGTGAAACTATTTCACATTGTTTTAACTGAAGGCCAAACTCGTAACTCAAATATTTTACCTTTGCGATCATATCGTAGAAACTTTTATTTTCTTGTTACGATGATTCTCTACTTCACTCTGAAATTCTTTGAACTTTTCAAATGTTTCAGACTTGTGTTTCATCAAGTAGATATACACATATCTTCTGAAATCATCTGTGAAGATCAGAAAATAATGATACCTGTCGTGAGCCTCAATATTCATCAGACCACATACATCAGTATGTATGGTTTCCAACAAATCTATTGCTCGCTCCATTGTTCCGAAGAACGGAGTCTTAGTCATCTTGCCCATGAGGCATGGTTCGCAAGAATTAACTGATTCATAATCAAGTGATTCCAAAAGCCCATCAGCATGGAGTTTCTTCATGCGCTTTACACCAATATGACCTAAACGGTAGTGCTACAAATAAGTTGCACTATCATTATTAACTTTGCATCTTTTGGTTTCAATATTATGATTATGTGTATCACTACGATCGAGATCCAACGAACTATTTTCATTGGGTGTGTAACCATATAAGGTTTTATTCATGTAAATAGAACAACAATTTATTCTCTTACTTAAATGAATAATCGTATTACAATAAACATGATCAAATCATATTCATGCTCAATGCAAACATCAAATAACACTTATTTAGGTTCAACACTAATCTCGAAATTATAGGGAGTGTGCGATGATGATCATATCAATCTTGGAACCGCTTCCAACACACATCGTCACTTCACCCTTAACTAGTCTCTGTTTATTCTGCAACTCCCGTTTCGAGTTACTAATCTTAGCAACTGAACTAGTATCAAATACTGAGGGTTTGCTATAAACACTAGTAAAGTACACATTAATAACATGTATATCAAATATATTTATGTTCACTTTGCCATCCTTCTTATCCGCCAATCACTTGGGGTAGTTCCGCTTCCAGTGACCAGTCCCTTTGCAGTAGAAGCACTTAGTCTCAGGCTTAGGACCAGACTTGGGCTTCTTCACTTGAGCAGCAACTTGCTTGCTGTTCTTCTTGAAGTTCCCCTTCTTCCCTCTGCCCTTTTATTGAAACTAGTGATCTTGTCAACCATCAACACTTGATGTTTTTCTTGATTTCTACCTTCGTTGATTTCAGCATCACGAAGAGCTTGGGAGTTGTTTCCGTTATCCCTTGCATATTATAGTTCATCACGAAGTTCTACTAACTTGGTGATGGTGACTAGAGAATTCTGTCAATCACTATCTTATCTGGAAGATTAACTCCCACTTGATTCAAGCGATTGTAGTACCCAGACAATCTGAGCACATGCTCACTAGTTGAGCGATTCTCCTCCATCTTTTAGCTATAGAACTTGTTGGAGACTTCATATCTCTCAACTCGGGTATTTGCTTGAAATATTAACTTCAACTCCTGGAACATCTCATATGGTCCATGACGTTCAAAACGTCTTTGAAGTCCAGATTCTAAGCCGTTAAGCATGATGCACTTTAAACTATCAAGTAGTCATCATATTGAGCTAGCCAAACGTTCATAACATCTGCATCTGCTCCTGCAATAGGTCTGTCACCTAGCGGTGCATCAAGGACATAATTCTTCTGTGCAGCAATGAGGATAAACCTCAGATCACTGATCCAATCCGCATCATTGCTACTAACATCTTTCAACACAATTTTCTCTAGGAACATATCAAAATAAACATATGAAAGCAACAACGTGAGTTATTGATCTATAACATAGATATGCTAATACTACCAGGACTAAGTTCATGATAAATTAAAGTTCAATTAATCATATTACTTAAGAACTCCCACTTAGATAGACATCCCTCTAATCTTCTAAGTGATCACGTGATCCAAATCAACTAAACCATGTCCGATCATCACGTGAGATGGAGTAGTTTCATTGGTGAACATCATTATGTTGATCATATCTACTATATGATTCACGCTCGACCTTTCGGTCTCCGTGTTCCGAGGCCATAGCTGTATATGCTTGGCTCGTCAAGTATAACCTGAGTATTCTGCGTGTGCAACTGTTTTGCACCCGTTGTATTTGAACGTAGAACCTATCACACCCGATCACCATGTGGTGTCTCAGCACAAAGAACTTTCGCAACGGTGCATACTCAGGGAGAACACTTCTTGATAATTTAGTGAGAGATCATCTTATAATGCTACCGTCAATCAAAGTAAGATAAGATGCATAAAAGATAAACATCACATGCAATCAATATAAGTGATAAAATATGGCCATCATCATCTTGTGCTTGTGATCTCCATCTCCGAAGCACCGTCATGATCACCATCGTCACCGGCGCGACACCTTGATCTCCATCGTAGCATCGTTGTCGTCTCGCCAATCTTATGCTTCCACGACTATCGCTACCGCTTAGTGATAAAGTAAAGCACTACATCGCGATTGCATTGCATACAATAAAGCGACAACCATATGGCTCCTGCCAGTTGCCGATAACTCGGTTACAAAACATGATCATCTCATACAATAAAATTCAGCATCATGTCTTGACCATATCACATCACAACATGCCCTGCAAAAACAAGTTAGACGTCCTCTACTTTGTTGTTGCAAGTTTTACGTGGCTGCTACGGGCTTAAGCAAGAACCAATCTCAACTACGCATCAAAACCACAACGATAGTTTATCAATTTGACTCCGTTTTAACATTCACAAGGACCGGGCGTAGCCACACTCGGTTCAACTAAAGTTGGAGAGACTGTCGCCCGCAAGCCACCTATGTGCAAAGCACGTCGGGAGAACCGGTCTCGCGTAAGCGTACGCGTAATGTCGGTCCGGGTCGTCTCATCCAACAATACCGCCGAACCAAAGTATGACATGCTGGTAGGCAGTATGACTTATATCGTCCACAACTCACTTGTGTTCTACTCGTGCATATAACATCAAACCATAAAACCTAGGCTCGGATGCCACTGTTGGGGAACGTAGTAATTTCAAAAAAATTCCTACGCACACGCAAGATCATGGTGATGCATAGCAACGAGAGGGGAGAGTGTTGTCTACGTACCCTCATAGACCGTTCGCGGAAGTGTTATATCAACGCGGTTGATGTAGTCGTACGTCTTCACGTCCGACCGATCCAAGTACCGAAAGCACGGCACCTCCAAGTTCTGCACACGTTCGGCTCGGTGACGTCCTCGCCTTCTCGATCCAGTAAGAGGGGCGAAGTAGTAGATGAGTTCCGGCAGCACGACGACGTGGTGACGGTGTTGGTGAAGAAAAATCTCCGCAGGGCTTCGCCTAAGCACTACGAAAACTATGACAGAGGATAAACTAGAGGAGACGGGGTTGCCGGCACACGGCTTGGTGTTTATTGATGTGTCTTTGGTGCTATCCCTGCCTCTCTATTTATATGTTGAGCCCTGGGGTCGAAACTTGGAGTAAAAGCCTCCACAAAGTCGGTTTCACCCGAAAGGCAAGAGTCCTTCTCGGACTCCAGGGCCAGACGCCAGGGTTCCCGGCGTCTGGACCCAGACGCCAGGGACCCTGGCGTCTGGCTCCTGGACTCCGCAAAACTTCCTTTTGCGCTTTCCAAAAACCTTGTGGGCTTTCCCCTTTGGCCCAAATAAAGTGTTCTCGTACCCAAACATTTTGGGAAACATCCGGAACCCCTTCCGGTGATTTCTGGAACCCTTCCGGTGACCAAACACTATTTTCACATATATCAAACTTTATCTCCGGACCATTCCGGAGTTCCTCGTCATGTCCGTGATCTCATCCTGGACTCCGAACAACATTCGGTCACCAACATACATAACTCACATAGTACTATATCGTCAGGGAACGTTAAGCGTGCGGACCCTACGGGTTCGAGAACTATGTAGACATGACCGAGACACCTCTCTGGTCAATAACCAATAGCGGGACCTGGATGCCCATATTGGCTCCTACATATTCTACGAAGATCTTTATCGGTCAGACCGCATAACAACATACGTTGTTCCCTTTGTCATCGGTATGTTACTTGCCTGAGATTCGATCGTCGGTATCCAATACCTAGTTTAATCTCGTTACCGGCAAGTCTCTTTACTCGTTCCGTAATACATCATCTCACAACTAACATATTAGTTGTAATGCTTGCAAGGCTTATGTGATGTGCATTACCGAGAGGGCCCAGAGATACCTCTCCGACAATCGGAGTGATAGATCCTAATCTCAAAATACGCCAACCCAACATCTACCTTTGGAGACACCTGTAATGCTCCTTTATAATCACCCAGTTACGTTGTGACGTTTGGTAGCACCCAAAGTGTTCCTCCGGCAAACAGGAGTTGCATAATCTCATAGTCATAGGAACATGTATAAGTGATGAAGAAAGCAATAGCAACATACTAAACGATCGGGCGCTAAGCTAATGGAATGGGTCATGTCAATCAGATCATTCAACTAATGATGTGATCTCATTAATCAAATAACAACTCTTTTGTCCATGGTTAGGAAACATAACCATCTTTGATTAACGAGCTAGTCAAGTAGAGGCATACTAGTGACACTCTGTTTGTCTATGTATTCACACATGTATTATGTTTCCGGTTAATACAATTCTAGCATGAATAATAAACATTTATCATGATATAAGGAAATAAATAATAACTTTATTATTGCCTCTAGGGCATATTTCCTTCATGAACTAGCTCCCAGTTGGAGTGGATTTGGCTCAACAATAAGTATGGTTGACTTCTCTGCTGGCTCAACTTGCTCAAAACTCTGGGTCCATAGGTGGGGATGGAGAAAACAGGGTGAGGGGGGTACCTTTCAGATCCGATATGATGGTGGTTTTTAATAGAAGAGAGCTGAGCCAGTTGGGAGAGGGGATATGAATGCTGCTACTTGAGGCAGAGGTTTTCAAAACAATTTTGCTAATAGAGGGGAAATTTTCAGAGAAGTGGGCAAGACAGAGACAACTCTTATCCAAGGAATGTGGTAGATGGTGGGAAAATGACAATGGGTGGAAACACAAACAACATGTGGAACAAGTGCAAGAACACTGGTCATGCCACTAAGGACTGTATGCTGGGGCACTGTGTGATCTGTGGAAAGAAAAACCACACCACTAATGACTGTAATTTGCTGAAGCAGATGAAACCAATTCCTAAATATGTTGGATATGCTGCAAAAGGGTTGGGAGTGTTGTTAGTTCAAAGCTCTAAAGTAATCCTGAAAGTGGAAAATCCCAACCCTATGGCTCTGGTGAATGTGGTGTCAGGAGAAGTGAATGAGACTGAGAAAAGTCCACTTTACAACCCTCAACTAACCACACAGTTTAAGATACCCTCCTCAACTCCAAAACCAGTCGTTCTACACCCTCAACTTTTCATACCATTCAAAAGACCCCCACCCCCCCACCCCTGACCCGCTAGAAGCTGTTTTTTTCACACGGGGCCTGTTTTGACTAGCAGACCGTGTTGTTTGCATTGCCACGTCACTTTGGTGATTTTTTTGGCTTTCAGGACGTGCGTGCCATATTCGAAGGGGAGCGCCAACACGGATGTATACCAAAAAAGCAATAGAAAGATTAACGGGAGCGTGTCGCTCATCGTCGTGTTCTCACATGTTTGTTTCATCGTGTCGTGCCTCGTGCGTACTTGAAGCTAGCCTCACAAAGCATACACCTGCCTACTTGCTAGTAATACTTGTATACGTGCGTGTGCTAGCCAGCATCAGGAATCGATCTAGTCTAGCTACTTAAGGAATCAGCTAGCTTGGTTCGTGTCTGGTGCATCTCGCCGTAGACGAAGCTGCAGTCGCAGTAGGCCACGGCCGACGGCGTGGCGCTTGAACACGCCGAACACTGCCACCCGCCTGAGGATCCTTCTGCTCATCTCCAGCAACAGCGACCTGATCTCCACGTCAGCGATCAGCTCTGCCATGTCCCTGACGAACCAGTTCGCATGCAGCGTCAAAACTAGTCAGCGATCAGCTGCTGGGGACGTCAAAACCAGTCAAGAGGTGATGTGGTGTTGCCCAGCCAACTCTCAATGCAGTCAAAACCGGTCAACACAATCAAAACCAGTCAAAAGTGAGCACGGGGTTGATTTTTGAACCAGATGACAAGTTAAGGGTGTGGGATAACCGGTTTTGGAGTTGAGGGGGGTATTTTAAACTGTATGGTTAATTGAGGGTTGTAATGTGGACTTTTCTCAATGAGACTCAGCTAATTGACAGGTTGCACTACATGTTTAATTGGAACTGGCAGTGGAGATGCAGAAGGCAGAGTGAGAACTCCTTCCTAGTTAGATTCCTAAGTAAAGGGAGATTGATAGAGCTAATTCAGTGCAAGGATTTCAATTTTCTAGGATCTGGAGCCATCGTCAATGTCTGCAACTAGGGTTTTGACACTCAGGCCATTGGAAAACTTCACACTGTGTGGGTCCAGTTTGATAAAGTGCCTGAATGTTTTAGACATTTTTTGGAATGTGTGAAGTTGCTGCTACTCTGGGCCAGTTTTGGAGATTGATATGAATACCATTACTCAAGATAAGGTCAGAGCAAAAGTGGGGGTGAGAGATCATGAGAAAATTCCTGCTTACATAGAGATAACTGATAAGAATCTGATGATATACAAGGTGAGACCAGAACTGGAAATGGTAGTTGAATTGGGATGGTATGGAGAGCAAAGGGAACATGGTATTGAAGAGGAGGAAATTAATAAACAGAAAGAAGAGATGAGGAAAAGGCACAAAGGATCACATAATCAGGGAGATGGGGCTAGAGAGAATATCAGTTTGGGAAGCTTAAATCTCAGTCAACATGAGGAAATGAGGAGGAATGCAGAGGATTTGTAAGCTATGCAGAGAGGCTACATTAGAGAGGTGGAAGCGAGGGGGAAAGTTGACTCTGATTTAGGAAAAAATTTCCTTAAACTGGAGGAGATGGAGGAAGAGAAGGCCAGGCAGAATGCTTTAAGAGCTAAGGAAGAACTGAAAATTGCTGAGCTGGAAAAAGAGAGAAAACATCTACTGGAGGTGGTGAACAAACATCAAGAGATGCTGGACACCTGTGTGAATAAGATTGAATTTTGTGAAGCTAGGGAGAGAGAATTGGATGAAATTACTCATAATGACTTGAAAGGGATTGATACTAACAAATAGGAAGAGGGCAATGACACATATCTGGACCCTGTGGATTACAATGCCAGCCAGGAGTCAGTCTCCTTTGGAACCAAACTTGGGATAAAAACTCGAGAAGAAGGTGAAGACAAAGAAAATGATGACACCTCAGAAGAAGCTCTCAGGAGATGTGGCAGGTTGGCAGGTAAACAATATACTAAGATTGAGGAGTTGGCTAAAGAGAGAGCTGCTGCTAAAGACAACTATGGTAACTCATTTGAATCCCTTCATGATAATTCTTCTTTGCTTTTCATGGCTGATAAGGTGGGGATTGATTTGGGCTGCACTATTCACATGATTGATCATAACTTAGACATCATTAGGAAAATGGAACAAAGTAGACATGACTTCTATAATCAACAAATGAACAAGGAGGAGGCATCTAAAACCGATATTGATATAGAGCTTATTGAGGTGGGGGATGTGAATATTAAGGATTTGTGTTCTGATGATGACCACTAAGATTCTAATCTGGAGATGGATTATTACTCTCATCTGAAGAATATATTTGCAAGTGGAAGGAAAAACAGCTCTGGCTCACCAGGAATGTCCTGTGGGAAGTCAACTGTTAAAATAGGGGGATATAAAAGGAGGAAGAAAAAGAAAATATCATTGGTATGTTTTGGAATGTGAGGGGGATTGGCCCTGATATCAAAAGAAGTTTTATTAGAGATATTATTGTTAGTAAGAAATTAGATTTTGTGGGTATTCAAGAAACAGTTAAGAGTGATTTCTCCAGAAATGAACTCCATAATCTATGTGGAGGGAGGAATTTTATTTGGAAATGGGCCCCACCTAGAGGTAGATCATGGGGGATCCTGGTTGGGGGTAAATGGGGATGTTTTTGATATCATCAATGAGGAAATTGGGGAGTACTTTGTTAGAATGCTTATTTTTGATAAGAAAGGCAAGTTTGATTGGAATTTAGTGGTAGTTTATGGTGATGCACAAAAAACTGGAAAAGCTCCTTTTTTAGCAGAATTGTCCAGAATGTACCAGAAGAATAACTCCATGCCATGTTTGATTGGTGGGGATTTTAATATAATTAGAAACAATAGTGAGAAGAATAAACCCAGTAATGCCATGTTTTCAATGCTATTATTGAACATGCAGGCTTGAGGGAATTACCTCTGGTTGGGAGACACTATACCTGGGCCAATAATCTAGATGATCCTACATATGAGAAACTAGATAGAATTTTAATTTGCCCAGACTGGGAGAAGCATTATCCTCTTAGCACTCTTCAAGATCTAGAAAGAGAGATTTCTGATCATACTCCTCTGATTCTTGATACTGGAGATGTAAGAAGTAATAAGACTCTTTTTAGGTTTGAAAATGCCTAGATGTTAAAAGAAGGTTTTAGAGAATATGTTATTAAGATTTGGAATGACCACTTTCATGGGAATTGTCTGGATAGATGGCAACAAAAAGTGAGAACCTTTAGAAAAAATATAAAAGGATGGATTCTAACTGATGATGCTTGGTATAGGAAAACCAAAAACCAAATTCTTAACGATTTGGATATGATAGACAAAAATGCTGAAAAGTTTGGGCTACATTTTAATCACAGAGAAGAACAAAAGAGATTAAGGGCCCAGCTTCAAATCCTGCTTAAATAGGAAGAGATGAAATGGTTACAAAGATATAAAGATAACGAAATTATAGATGGAGATAACAACTCCAAATATTATCATGCAAAGGCCAATGGCAGAAAGAGAAAAAACATCATCCTCTCTCTTGAGCAAGAGGAAGGACCATATAGGGGAATGATAACCTTGTTCAATATATTACAAGTTTTTATAAAAATCTTTTTGGGGAACCTGATGTTTCCACTATCAATTTGGGGATACAGGCTGCTCTAGGGATCAGCCAAGAGTAAGCTGATCTGCTAATAGAACCCTTCACTATGAAGGAACTTCATGATGTGATCTTTGGCATGGAGAAAAATAAAACTCCTGGGCCTGATGGACTGCCTGCTGACTTTTATCAGCATTTCTGGGATGTTGTCAAATGGGATCTAAAAAACTGCTTGATGAATTTCATTCTGGCACACTGGAAATAAGAGGGCTCGACTATGGGATTATCACTTTGATCCCAAAAGTCAAAGATGCCAAACAAATTCGAAAATATAGACCCATCTGTTTATTAAATGCGAGCTTCAAAATTATAACCAAAGTACTTATGAATAGATTGAGTAGAGTGGTTTCACCTATTATATCACCTACATAGACGACCTTTATCAAAGGTAGATATATTATGGAAGGGGTTGTGGTGTTACATGAAGCTTTAAATACTATACATCAGAAAAAGCAGAGTGCTATTCTATTTAAGGTTGATTTTGAAAAAGCATATGATAAAATCAAATGGCCCTTTGTCTATAAAATGATTAAACTTAGGAATCTACCTGACAACTGGTGTGATTTAGTGATGCACACTATGACAGGGGAGCAGGTGGCCATTAAAGTAAATGACACAATTGGGCCATATTTCAAAACACACAAAGGCCTGAGACAAGGGTACTCACTTTCCCCTTTGTTGTTTGATGTTGCTGTAGATGCCCTAGCTATCATATTAGACAGAGCTAAAAATGAGGGATTTGTTAGGGGAGTGCTGCAGGAAATGGGAAATGGAGGTGTTAATATGCTTCAATATGCTGATGACACCATCTTTCTTTTGCAAGATGACGAGAACAGTGCTAAAAAACTTAAATTCATTTTAACTGCTTTTGAACAAATGTATGGGCTTAGTATTAATTTCCATAAAAGTGAACTATTCCTATTTGGAGAAGCAGCAGATAAAGCTGACAGGTACCAAGGAATATTCACTTGTGAAATAGGAAAAATCCCTTCTAAGTACCCGGGCTTGCCTGTTTCCAATATAAAACTTGGCAATAAAGCCTGGAAAGGTGTCACTGAGAAGATTGAGAAGAGATGTGCATGTTGGCAGGGGAGGCTGCTGAATATGGCAGGTAGAGTGACCCTGGTACAAGCATGCCTGACTAACATTCCTTTGTTCATGATGTCATTTTACCCACTCCCAGTTGACCCTAGAAAGAAAGCAGCCTTTTATAGAGCCAGATTGGTCTGGCAAGAAAACGAAGACAAGAAGAAGTACCACCTAGTTAATTGGAAGACATGTTGCCTTCCAAAAATTCAGGGGGACTGGGGATTCTAAACCCGGAGATTATGAACAAAGCCCTTCTAGCCAAATGGCTATGGAAATTGGAAACTGAAAATGGTATGTGGGTTGATATTATTAAAAATAAATATGTCACGGGCAAATGCTTATCTGGGATTGAGAGAAAACCTGGAGACTCTCAATTCTGGGGGGCTTGTTTGGGAGTTAAAAAATTACACTTCCAACATGTGAAGAAAAAATTGGGAGATGGTGAGAACACCAGATTTTGTGAAGATTGGTGGGTTGGCTCCAAACCCCCTAAAGATGCCTACCCCAGATTATATATTATTAGTTTTGATCGCAATATTTCTATGGCTGATCCCATTCAGAAAGGATGGGAGGGATTCAAATTTAGACGAACTCTGATTGGAGACCTAATTAACCTTTGGGGTAGTCTGAAATTGAGATGTGAGGAAGTTAGAATGTTTGGGGGTAAGGATCAACCAATGTGGATGTTAACTAAAGATAGAAAGTTTTCGGTGAAGTCTCTTTATGATTTTCTTATTAAATCTAATGTTGGCTTCCCTCACAAGTTTCTGCGGAAAACCAAAACTCCTGCTAAAATCAAAATGTTTCTTTGGCTGTTGGCTAGGAAGAGTATTTTAACTAAGGATAATTTGACCAGAAGAGGTTGGAAAGGAAATAAAAGTTGTGTTTTCTGCGGGAAGGATGTATCAATTCATTACCTACTTTTTTCTTGCTCTGGTGCTAAATTGATGTGGAGCTTGATTAAATGCTCTTTTGATCTTCGAAATATCCCACAGAACTTGAATAATTGGTTGTTATCTTGGATCAAAACATTCCAGCAAACACAAAGACACCTGGTGATTGTGGGGGTGGCTGCAATGTTTTGGTCCATTTGGAAATGCAGAAATGATGTGATTTTCAGATCAAAAAATTTGAATGATCCCATTGTCAGGAAAATGTGCAACTGGATTATTGACTGGTCTACTTTGCAGAAAAAAACCAGGGGGAGAAATGCTGATGCTGGGAGCAAAAATAATCAAGCGGGTGGCAAGTGAAGTTTACAAGGCGTCATAAGGATCGAGGCCTGGGATGAGAAGACTGGGAGCTGCTGACGACTAGGCAGCTTTAGTTTTCATTCGGGCTTTTATCTAGCTGTCTACGGCTTGTAATCTTTTCGTTTAGCTAGCTTTTGAACCTGTATATGTCCTGGAGAACTCGTTGATGCTGTGAACCTCTACTTTGCTGTTGGTTTTGTTAATGAAATCAGAGGGAAATTCCCTCTTTTAATAAAAAAAAACCCAGAGAGATATGAGGAGATAGAGGAGGATTACATCGATAAGAGATAAGAGAAAGCTAACAACCTAGATCCTCCTAACTACTCTATCGTGAGGCTCAAGACATGCACGTACACAACCTATTACATGACATGTTTAACATTCCCCCACAATCACGACTGTATCAAGTTGAGATTATGCTTAAATTCTTCAAAGCTTCTGCCAGGCAATGCTTTCGTGAATCCATCTGCAAGCTGATTTTTGGAAGGTATAAATCTGATCTCAAGCTATTTGTTGGCAACACGTTCTCTTACAAAATGGAAGTCTATTTCAATATGTTTTGTTCTGGCATGGAAAATTGGGTTAGCAGACAAATAGGTAGCACCAAGATTATCACACCATAAACAAGGAGATTGATCTTGTGCCATTCCAAGTTCCTTAAGCATGGACTGAACCCAAATGACTTATGCTGTGGCATTTGCTAATGCCTTATATTCTGCTTCTGTGCTTGACTTGGAAATAGTGGCTTGCTTTCTTGCACACCATGATATTAAATTTGGCCCATAAAAGATAGCAAACCCACCTGTTGACCTTCTGTCATCTAGGCAGCCAGCCCAATCTGCATCTGACAAAGCACTGACAAGTGTGGAAGAAGACTTACTAAATGTGAGGCTTGTGGTTATGGTGTTCCTTATATACCTTAGGATCCGTTTTGCTTCTGTCCAGTGGGTTGTAGCCGCCGTTATAGCCACCACCATGGCCGCAGTAGCCACCACTGTCGCCCTGGTTGTAGCAACCGCCACCACCGCCGCCGGTGTTGCCACGGTGGCTGCCACCACCGCTGTTGTAGTTGCTATTGCCGCCGCCGTTTCCACCCTTAGGTGAGTTGCGGTAGCCGCCCATGGAAGCGGCGCCGCACCCCCGTGAGGCTCTGTTGGCCGAGGACTTGAAAGCCCAGACGCCCGTGCCCTGGAATAGCTCCATGCGCTGATCAAAGTTCGCCACCATGCCGAAGAGATCATCAATAGATAGTGGTTCGGTGCGGTCATCTAAGGCTAAGATAAGTGGTTGATAGTCCATGTCAAGACCAGCAAATATGAAGGAGAATAGTTCTTCCTCTAGGAGGGGTTTTCCTTCCATGGCAAGTTCATCTGATAGGGACCTCATGTGATCGAAGAAGGCAGCAACAGATTGGGATCCTTTTTGGGCGTTGGAGAGGGTAGTGTGGCATGTGTTTACTTTTGATCTGGATTGGGCTGCAAACATGTTTGCGAGAGCGGACTAGATGGCATAGGATTTTTTTCAGAGAGGCAACTTGCACCAGGACTTCCTTAGAAAGATTCCTCAGCAAATTGGCTACTAGGTACTGATCTTGGATTAACCAAGCTGCATAGGCTGGGTTGGGAATGATCTGTTCCTTCCCTTCAGAGTTCTGGAGGTGATTGTGGCTGATGGCTCGAAGTTAGTTCCATCAAGGTAATCGAAGAGGCCCGCCCCAATGATTTGGGATCGAGCTTGGGCATGGCATAGCACATAGCTTGTGTGGGTTAAGGATTCAGAGATGGTGTTGTTGAGGCCGGCGGAGGGGGCTTGGCTTGAGGAAGACATGACGGGCAGGAGAAGGAAGATGGATGCTAGATGAGATGGAAGAGGAGGCTCTGTATACCATGAAAGGATTCGTAAAGCATCTCAACTCCCGTAACATGGGAGCCCGCATGTATTTATATTTATATTGGCGAGGCCAGCTCTCCCAGAGGCATACATCGATAGAGATTACATTGTTGGTTAAACAACCTGAGAGATACGACGAGATAGAGGAGGATTACATCGATAAGAGATAAGCGAAAGCTAACAACCTAGATCCTCCTAACTACTCTATCGTGAGGCTCAAGACATGCACGTACACAACCTGTAACATGACATCTTTAACAGATGGATCTGTTTGGTTTTGTATGTATCTACAAATATGTAAAAAAAATAAGCTACCTAATTCAGTGGGTTACTGATTAAAGGTGTTACTAATCCAACCATTAGTAGCACCAGTATTATTATCTTCTCATTATGTACTAACTCCACTAGTTAGGCTATGATGGCAAAATATAGTACAACTTATTCTTTGGTTAGACTGAAGCAATCACGGTTTCAAAACTTTAACCTACAAATTAATCAATGTTCTTGCAAAAAGCATATAACTGAACCTACAAATGTTATTTGTTTAAAACATTCAGGTCAAGGGTGTAAGAAACTAGGTTAAGCGTTTGATGATCCCATCAGGGACGCATCCGTGTTAATATATAGCACAAGATTACATGCGGTTGAGGAGGTTGTTGAAGTCTTGGCCCCTAATCCAAGCTATACAAGATAAGGCAGACTTGCAACAACCTTCCTCGGTTACAACTCACGCAAGGATTACAACCGGTGCATAAAAAATACGTACACAAGTTGACACACTACAATCTAACTTTTAACATCCTCCCTCAATCTTAACGTGTCAAGGTTGAGATTGTTCTTGAAGGTTTGAAGTTGTCGAAGTTGTAGTGGTTTAGTGAACCCATCTGCAACTTGATCTCCAGTTGGGATGAATATTATCTCCAAAAGTTTCTGTGCAACTCTTTCACGAACAAAGTGAAAGTCAATTTCTATGTGCTTTGTCCTGGCATGAAATACAGGATTTGCAGACAGATATGTTGCTCCAAGATTATCACACCATAAGTATGACACACGTGGTCTTTCAACCTTTAAGTCATCAAGAGTGTTTCTACCCACATCACCTCAGCAGTAGCATTTGCCAAAGACTTGTACTCAGCCTCAGTGCTGGAACATGAGATTGTTGCTTGTTTCTTTGCAGTCCATGATATAAGATTTGAACCAAAGAACGCAGCAAAGCTTCCAGTAGACCTCCTGTCATCAGGACACCCTGCCTAATCTGCATTGGAAAAGGCACTAACAGTTGTTGAAGGAGTTTGCATATTGTCAGACCAGTTCTAGCACTCCCTTGGATATATCTTAATATTCGCTTTACAGCCGTCGAGTGAACAGAAGTTGGAGCATGCAAAAACTGACAGAATTTGTTGACAGAGAAAGATATATCTGGTCTTGTTAATGTTAAGTACTGAAGTGCACCAACTGTAATTCTATATTTAGTTCCTTCTTCTAGGCTTAGTAACTCTCCTTCATGCAATGACAATTTTTCAGTAGTTGACATAGGTGTGCTGGAAGGCTTACAATCTGTCTCCCCTTGATGGTCGAAAACCAAGTTGTTGTAGCTTTGAGAGCTCAACCTTGAATACCACACCTGGGTGCCTGTTTTAGACCATACAGAGCTTTGTCCACCTGCATACATGATGTGGCCTTGACCCATCCTCAAAACCAGGTGGCTGTCGCATATAGACCTCTTCCTCGAGAACGCCATGCAAGAACGCATTTTGTACATCCAATTGGCGAAGGCTCCATCCCTTGGAGACAGCAACAGACAAAACAAGCCTAATAGTAGCAGCTTTTACTACTGGACTAAATGTGTCCTCATAGTCAATACCATATCTTTGTTTGAATCCTTTATCCACTAGCCTAGCCTTGTATCTGTCTATTGTACCATTAGATTTCCTTTTAACTTAGGTCTATAATGTTTATAATGTTTCTTCCTTGCTTAAGTCACACTAAATGCCATGTTTGATTTCTCATAAGAGCATCATACTCAACATTCATAGCATTTTTCCAATTTTTGTTACTCAAGGCTTCTATCAAGTTTTGTGGTTCACCGGTGGCAGCAAAATTTGCAAACTTGAATTTTTTCTTATACCTGACTGTTCCATCTTTGGGAACCGTTGGTTTGAAAATACCTTGTTGTGATCGAGTTACTCGTGTAAACCCAGCGGCACCAGTCGAACTGGCCGCAGAAGATCCTCCTCCCATAGCCGTATCAGGTTCGACAACGGCCATAGACAATCCGCCTCCTCGTACTGACCGGCCAGGAGGATCCGCCTCGGCACTCGAGCGGTCGATCCGCCTCGGATCAGGCGCAGACGGCGACGGCTCGTGACGAAAAACAGGCTGCCAGCCTCATCATGGCGCGCGGGAGTTGTCGCGCACCCAGCCAACCTGGCCAGGCTGTCATCACACGAGGACAAAAGCGGGCTGGACCCACTCACTCGTGGGCCAGATTCCGTCCGCGTGTCACGCGCGGAGAGGGTGCTCGTGGCCCGCGCGCCTGTTTCCACCCGTGTGTCGGGCGCGGAAGGACTGTCGCCGCCAGGCGAATCCTCCCTGCATCTGCGCCTGCTGCATCTGCGTCAGATCTCTCGGGATTGGCGCATGTCCCTTCCTCGTGTCCTACGCCCCTGGAGCAGAAAAGGCTGATTCTGCATAAAATCAGGACCACAAACATAATTTTTTTCCTGTAAATTAGTGTTATGACTAGTTGCCAATTGATCAACACATTCATTACCCCCGTGATCTATTGGATTTAGAAGCTCCGAGGACAAAAGAAGAATCTCTGCCCGTAGGCGAGCGTCGACATTTGGGTGTAATTCAGAGAAGGGAAAATTGTTTCATCAAAGACAACATCTCTTGAGATGTATACACGTCCAGTAGAAATATCTAGGCATTTAAAGACTTTATGCAAGTTACTGTTGTCGTGGTTCTAACTCTGACAGTGATGTAGGGGGGTGTGTATGGAGAGGCTAGATCTCAGCTATGGAGAGGTTGTAAACACACCAGGATGTACGAGTTCAGGCCCTTCACGGAGGAAGTAACAGCCCTACGTCTCGGTGCCCGGAGGCGGTCGATTGGATTATAGGCGTGTATGGAGAGGCTAGATCTCCTGTCAGTCGAGTGGTTGGCTTCGTGGTCGAGTGATGGCTTCCTGGCCGAGTGTGTTGAATCCGTCGAGTGGAATACTTTCAAGTCGATTGAAAGGTGACTTCTCCTAGGGATGTCCTTGGGTAGGGCTCCTAGGACAGGTCCATGCCCCTACCCTAAGTACATAGCTTCATCAACTGTAACCAAGAAAAGTGCACCTTTTGGAGCGAAACTGAAGTTTATGTGAATTATATGGGCGCAAATTAGGCTAGCAAGCACACCCAAAGATTTTAAGAGATGAATAGTTGGGTTTTTCATTGAACAATTTTTCAAGGGGAGTTTCAAACTTGATCACCTTTCTAGGAAACCTATTGATGAGATAGGTAGCGGCAATAAAAGCCTCATCCCAAAATTTCAAGGGCATGCAAGCTTGAGCAAGGAGGGAGAGACCTACTTCAACGATACGACGATGCTTGCATTCGGCTGACCCATTCTGTTGATGAGCACGGGGACATGAAACGTGATGGGATATTCCTATTTTAGTAAAAAACGAATTTAATTTCTCATATTCTCCTCCCTAGTCCGTTGGAGGGCAAGGATTTCTCGGCTGAATTGTCTTTCAACAAGATTTTGGAAGTCATGAAATTTTTGAAAAACTTCTGACTTATGTTTGATTAGGTAGATCCATGTGAACTTACTGAAGTCATCTATGAAGCTCACTTAGTATTTTTCTACCTACTGATACAACAGATGGTCCCCATACATCAGAAAAGATAAGTTTCAAAGGAAACTTGGATTCACTTATAGACTTTGGATATGGTAACTGATGGCTCTTGCCCTTCTAGCAAGCATCACAAACAAGTTCATTATTTGATAAACTAACACATGGAAGCTTATTCTTGCTAATTATTTTGCTAACAATAATCGAAGAAGGGTGTCCTAGATGCCAGTGCCATCTGTCTGAAGATGGAGAGGTGATACTGAGCACATGCTTCTTGGCATCTTGTTCCATGTGTTTTACAGGGTATAGGCCTCGCCTACCCCTGCCGCGAAGAAGGGTTCTCTTCGTTGCCTGATCCTTAGAAAAAGAATATGGATGAATCTCAATGAAAGAGTTGTTATCAACGGAAAGACGACTAGCAGAGATTAAGCTTTTATCAGCTTCAGGAACATGAAAAATATTTTTAAGAACAAGATCTCGTTCAGGGGTATATATGTGTGATTGACCGATGTGGGCAATAGTCATACCTAATCCACTAGCTGTGTGGATTTGCTTGTTTCCCGTGTAGCGGTCGCGGACTGTCAGCTTCTCTAAGTCTCCCGTGATGTGATCTGTCGTGCCTCTATCAAGATACCAGTTGGTATCAACTCCATACCGGGGGGCCGCCATGTTTGCTAAGCGTTGGTGCTGCTGTTCTTCTCCTCCCTAGTAGGAAGAGTCATACCTCTTCCAACACTTCCATGCAGGGTGTCCAATCTTGCCGCAGATCTGGCACGTAGGCTTGGCGGAGGGATTGTTGTTGTAGTTCCCGCCGCTGCCGCCTCCGTTGCCACCGCCTCCCCCGTTTCCACGGTTGGGCGGCTTGGAGTAGTTGCAGTTGCGATCACCGCCGCCACCGCCGCCTTGCTTGTTGGGGAAACCACGGCCGCGATCACCGCCGCTTTGCTTGTTGTTGAAGCGCCCATGTGCCGCCGCATTTGCAGACGATTGAGAAGACCCGCCACACAAGTTCATGCGAGTCTATAAGCTCAGGAGCTGCGAGTACAGCTCCGGCACCCCGACAGGCTCGACCCGTGAGCACATGGCAGAAACCATGGGATCGAACTCCTCATCGAGTCCAGCGAGGATGTGGGAGACGACATCTTCCTCGTCCACCTTCTTTCCTGAAGCAACTAACTCATCACAAAGTGTTCTGACCTTACCGACGTACTCAGCGACGGAGAGGTTGCCCTTCTGGAGGTTCGCCAGAGCAATCCTGACGTTGACAGTCTGTGCGCGGGTATGCAACGCCAGCATCCCTTGCACAGTGTTCCGCAACTCAGCTGTGGTATGGCATGTTGCAACTTGGATGGCCATCTCGCGCGGCAGCGTCGTCAGCAGGTAGGAGAAGACCTGCTAATCTCGCGCATACCACACGCCGAACTCCGGGTTCGGAGCCTTGGACCTGGTTTTGCCATCATCGGAGGTGACCTCAATGTGCATGGGTGGCACCACCTAATCGAGGTGGAGGAAGGCCGCCATCTGCGCCCCCCGGATGGCCGAGAGGACGGTGGTGCGCCAGAGTGCTTCGTTCCCTCTCGTAAGCTTCTCTGTGGCGAAGTGTGCAAAGGGAGATGAGAGGAACGAATTTGTGGTGGAGCTCGCCATGGATGAATCCGAGGTAAGCTCTGATTACCATGTAAGAAACTAGGTTAAGCGTTTGATGATATCATCAGGGATGCATCCGTGTTAATATATAGCACAAGATTACATGCGATTGAGGAGGTTGTTCAAGTCTTGGCCCCTAATCCAAGCTATACAAGATAAAGCAGACTTGCAACAACCTTCCTCGGTTACAACTCACGCAAGGATTACAACCGGCGCATACACAAATACGTACACAAGTTGACACGCTACAATCTACCTTTTAACAGAGGGGACTAGAAATATATTGCTGGAAACCACACAATGTTAACTAGGCTATGTTGGATTTACTTACCTTGCCTTTTTCTGTTACAGGACAGAAGCCTACTGGTTGGGCTTTATTTTTTATCAACTTTGTACTAACAAATCAATTTCGTGTGCCTGCTAGCTAGGTTCTTCATCTTAATAGCATGGGTCGGAAGTTTGATAAAATATTGCATTTTTCTATAGGAAACACAAGTAAATGCATCTCTTGTTTAAAGGTCGACCCTCTGAGGCTCTGACCTACCCAGGGACCAAGCACACAACCAAGAGATTCTGATCTAATGATTTATGGGAGGACTAGAGAGTTAATGCCACTTCGTGTCTCTTATAGACAGCAAGACTTCCCTAAGCAAGACGTCGTGATGCGGTCATTCCCGCCGTCAAAATCGCGTCTTGCAAAAAAGTCTGTTAGAGGACGTTGTGTGTCCATGATGTGTTACTTGTTGAGTCTTTGGATCCTACGTTTTTTTAGTTTTATACGCATAGGAACAGAAGGCGCGCCAGGAATCACCAACTGGTAACCGAAATTATAACATGCATTCTCAGAGTAACATCACCATTTGCGCTACATCGGAGGCTGGGTTGATGGACGGAGAGTATGCTCTGACAACAAAAGCGAAGAACTGCGCTCTGTGCTTGTTCAGGCGGATGCAGATGATGTACACAGTGTGTTGCGACACGAAGTAGTACCTAGTATAGCGCTAATGGAATGCGAGTGAACGTGGTGACCAGCAAGTATTCAATTGGTAGGGCGAGTCAAACATGATGCGCTCCAGGCAGCCTCTTGCCATAACATTGGTGTCCATGTAGCAGGCTGACTAGGTGACCCAATCTATTGTACAATTGCTTAGGTACTAGTATAAAAGATAAATGATAGCGCATACAATTATGACTAGAAAGTTTTGCGCAGCGAATACTCCCTCCGTTCGGAATTACTTGTCACAAAGATGGATGCACCTAAGACGTATTTTTAGTTCTCGATACATCCATTTCTGCGACAAGTAATTCGGGAGTGAGGAAGTACATCTCAAGGATATGCTTGTAGTAAGTCGCCTGGATTTTAAATTTGGGCAAGTCAACTTTTTGATCGTTGATTCTTTTGTCAAGATTCATACACTTTTTTTAATTGTGTGGTTTAAGATTCATACATTTTTTTATCGTTGATTATTTTGTCAAGATTCATACACTTTTGACTTGCCCTACTTGGGGTAAGTCAATTTTCTCCTTAGGTTGGATATATGACTTGCCCCTGTTTGGGGCAAGTCGATTGTTTTTGTTAGGCTAAATTGTTAACTTATCTTTGTTTGGGGTAAGTCAATTTTTTAATTAGGCTTGAAGCTTGTTACAAATTACCTGTTTGTATGCACTTTTGCTTTTCTTTTTCTTTATATGTTTAGTCGATTTTATTTTCTTACATGTGTATGTTTGGTATCACTTTTGCTATATGTAAGTCTTCTGAAAAATCACTTTTGGATAGTTGATTGTTTTGGCCCTGATTTCTACTTTGAGATTCGTGCTTCTTTTTTCATGTTATGTTCTGTGAGTTGTTTTGGGTTTTTCTTTTTGTCTGATCACATATTTGGGTCAATCAATTCCTTCATGGGTTGAAGCCCATTACTTGTGCGACCAAGCCCTCCCCTCTCTCCATTTGTTCTTTTCTATTTTTCTATTTTTATCTGATTTTCTTTTCCTTTATTAGTTAGTTTTTTGTGGGTATTTTGGGATGTTGGGTGGGTCTAAATGTACACACACAAATACTATAAAATATATGGAAAGAAATTGTGTGTCTGCTAGGTTCATCATCTTGGTTGCATGGGTCGCATGATTGACAAAAGGGATAATTGATTTTATACCCCTAGTTGGGTCACATTCGGCAGGTTTGCCCCTACTTTACAAAAACCCTCGGTCTTGCCCAAATGAGTTTGGTTCCCTTATGCTTTTGCCCTTCCGTCTCAATTCCGTCCGGTCAAAGGCGTTTGACTGTTAGACAGATATTTCTCTGGACCATTTTGCCCCTCCTTATAACTCCAGTGAAAATATGAAGAGAAAAAACATGACACTTACAAGTGGGTCCCAACCACATAGAAAAATGCCAAATAGAAAAAATAGTCTCTCTCTCCTCTCTCAATCTCTCGGTCTCTCTGCCGCCGGGCAAATAACAGAAGCGACGATGAGCAATTGCCGTCGGAAAGTCGGGCCAGGCCGGCGAGTTGGCGAGCTGGGCCGGAAGGCTTCAGGCGAGGTCAAATGCAAGGGGGTGGCGGCGGATGCAAGGGGCCCGAATCAGCATGGGGCATGAGCGCGCAGTGGAGAGACGGCCGGATCCCGCCGCAGGAG
>NC_041386.1:609528350-609558326 GCF_002162155.2 Triticum dicoccoides
AAGGACGGAGGGGTTCTGCGGCTTTTCTCCGGTGGTGGTCCAACGGTGCGGTGTCCTGGGCAAGCGCCGCGCGGCACGCATCCTTTCCTGGCGGCGGCGTTGTCTCTGGAGGGAGGCTCGGGCTGGATGGGATCCGTTCAGGATGGATGTCGGGGAGGCACTGGCGACCGACGGTGGGGAGATGGGCAGGTGCTGCTCGTTCTGGAGCTTGGGGCGCCATGGGCACGGCGGCTTGGACCTGTGGAAGAATGGCAACGTGCTCAGATAGGAAAACGCAGAGGGGGAAAAGGAAGGAGAAGGGCGGCGGTCCTGCTGCTTGTTGCCGGTAGCGCCATCGCGGGCCACATGCACGACAGATCGGGGCGGCTCGAGGCTCTGGCGTGCCTCCTATGCACGAACGCGAGTGGGGAACGGGGCGGCGTCGAAGGTCAACGGGGAGCGAGGAACGGGGCGGCAAGCGAGGCGAGGTGGTCGGGGTCGCTCAGATCTGGAGGTGAGGGCGACGGATCTGGCACGGCTGCCCGTGGTGGTGCTCGAAACGGGCAGTGGCGCCGGCGGCCGAGATCTATGGGGGCTGCAGCGGCACCCTGTTGCACGCAAAGAGAAAGAGGCATGCTGAGAGAGAGAGAGAGAGGAAGGGCAAATGGTCCAGAAAAATGTCTGACTAACAGTCAAACGCCTTTGACCGGACGGAATTGGGATGGAAGGGCAAAAGCATAAGGGGATCAAATGCATTTGGGCAAGACCAAGGATTTTTCGAAATTAGGGGCAAAACTGCTGAGTGGGACGCAACTAAGGGCACCAAATTAATTATCCCTTGACAAAATATTGCATTTTCTGAAGGAAACACAAGTAAATGCATATCTTGTTTAAAGCTTGCATATCCTCTGACCTATCCAAGGACCAAGCTCATAACGAAGAGATTCTGGGCTAGGATCTTTCGGAGGATAAGAGAGTTAATTAGTGCCACTTCTTGTCTGTTATAAGGCCCTGTACAATAGGAGATGTTTAGAGGGGTGCTTAGAAAAATAAACCGAGATTTTTTGAAGCACCGGTGCCTATTTCTACAGGAGAGATGCTTAGTTAAGCGTCTACCCTATACAAATAAGCATCGGTGCTTAAGGAAAGCCTAGTTTATTTCTCTAAGCACCTCCCCTAAGCACCTCCCATTTTACGACTAAGTAGCAAGACTTCCCTAAGCATGAGATGAATATCCCACTCGCCATTTTATTTCTCTCTCAGTATTGCCCATTCCCATTGCATGTGTTACTCGTATCTTTGGATCCCTACATTTTTTAATTTTATGCTCATAGGAATAGAAGGCACCATGAATCACCAATTGATAACCGAAATTACAACATGCACTGCTGGAGTAACATCATCATTTGTGCTACAGGGGATGTTGGAAATATGAGCAATTTACCGAATGATTTTATTGGCAGAAATACTAGATAAAGCATGACTAATATAGCAGAGATAAAACAAGTCATGCAATTCAACAGAGAGAAGGTAAAGATAAAACAAGTCATGCAATTCAATAGAGAGAAGGTAAATAGCATCTGTATATATGAACTAGAACCGAACACATCTAGAACAGACACTAGAGCAAGAAATTGTGACATAACCTCTAACAGAAAGAGTATGATAATGTACAGAACGGGAGCAGATGCACCGGTCTTGGGGTCGGTGTCCTCGCCAGCCATGTCATCGAGGAGATTGTCGACGTCGGGGAAGTAGCCGTCGGAGTCCGGGGCGTCCGTGACGAAGAAGTCAGTAGTCGCGCTGACCGCTCCCCAAAAACCTTATCACCCTTCTCCCGTACATGACTCAAAAGGTGCGGTTTCTGAGGCCTACTGTCCCGACCTGCGGTGCACGCCGCAAGTCGGGATGGGGAAGATTGTAGCAGCAGCGCAGTGCTCCGGAACTTTGTGGCGAGAGGAAGAGGATCTTCTGGTGTGTCTCTATGGAGAGCAGCGAGCTGAAGAGGCGAGCCGTTCGGATTCGGTGTCCACTACAGAAAAACGTTTCAGCTCCCGCGTGGCCTTTTGCATAGCCGTCGTGCGTGGCGGCTCGAAGAGGCGAGCCGTTCGGATTCGGTGTCCACTACAGAAAAATGTTTCAGCTCCCGCGTGGTCTTTTGTATAGCCGTCGTGCGTGGCAAAAATTTAGACATCGGCTCGGCTCATTCCCACAATCCGCGGCACGGCGCGGCGCGTCATGGCGAGGCGTGGCGTGGCGAGGCGGGCGGCGGAGGAGGAGCGCGCGTGTATGTCCCTCTTTTTTTCATGCTCATACAAGTGGGGAAAGAACCTCCCTTATAAGGAGGTCCAACTCTCACTAAACTATCAGTGTGGGACTAAACTTTAGTGGTATCCCTTGCCTTGCACAAATGAGCTAAGTGTGACTCTAGGATTTATTTAGGAATTTCTGAAATAGTTATTGGGTTGGCCCATAAATAGATAAAATTCCAGTAATCCTCCACCAGATCCTAGAGGCACATATAATTTACCTTTAGTTTCAAAACACTGTTTTATATACTGGTACTGCAATAGTGATTGTTAAGTTGAACTTTCACCTAGAACTCTATGCTACACTAGTAAGCAACTTGAATAGTGGACTAGGACTTGAACTGCAAGTTTTCTGCGAATCTAGCTTCACATAAAGCCTTGACCGATACGTGGCTACCGTGGGTTTTCCCCGTGGGTGGAGCTTATGCGTCATACTCCGAGACCTTTCATGAGTTTACTAGAGAGAACCCTACTCTCATAGATTGCAACGTTTGACAATCAGACTCATATAGGTGTGTTCTTCAAAAGATATTTTGCTGGACAACATCTCTGCTTAAATGAGTCACTTAGAACACATTAAGATATACATCAACCTGTCATGCAGTTTCAAAAGAGTATTGCATCTTCATGGAGTGGCATTGTTAATAGTAAGGATACTCTCCTCTCAGTTGATCAACAGCTTGTCTTCCACATCTAATTCACGGGAGCTAGTTTAAACTACTTTGATTATCTATGTGACAACATGTAGAGCTAGTTTAAACTACTTTGATTATCTCTAACGAGTAATTTTAAAATGCTCTCTCTTACCCCCTCTTTTCATATGGGAGGTAAGAAGATAAAAGTTAATCAGATAACTACTTCACCAAATCAAATGACTCACATCTATTATGTACTATTATCTCTCATGTGAAAAAGGGAGGTAAGAGGGAGTGAGGGACCATGCTAAAATTTGCCATCTCTAACACTGTACTCTAGAACAGAACCATGACAAGGGAAGGGACAAAGTGGACAGCAAAGCGCACGAATATATAAGAATTTCACCACAAACTGTTCAGTTCAATTTTCCGGAGAATTCCCCGCGAAGCTTTGATATCTTGTTGGTTCTTCCCAGTTGATGTACTGTGAAGTATGGATGGCATTGCTAAAGAAGGAGTCTATGCTATGCTATGCTATTCTTCTAGGTTGCTGCTCCGCTGACTATCATTCATTCTACCTGCTCCGAATTTAAAGTAAAGTACTAATTAAAAGGAAGGGAGGAACACTGGTGAAACAAAACCGGGTGTAAGAGCCTATTTCGGAGTTTTCAAACTAAAAAATTCAAATATGTGCATATGCACACTACTTCCTCCGTTTCTAAATATATGTATTTTTAGGGATTCCAATAAGGGACTACATATAGAGCAAAGTGAGTGAATCTACACTTTAAAATTGTCTATATACATCCGTATATAGTTTGTATTGAAATCCCTAAAAAGACTTATATTTAGAAACGAAGAGAGTAGCTCTTTTAAGGCGTTCCAAAATTGGTAGGAGTCACTAGTAATCTGTTATCGTGGCCAATATTACTGTTTTCTCCTAAGATCTGAGATGCTACACGATAAATTGTGTAGCCCTAGTATGGACTTCGCACATTTGCAAATTAAGAGGAAAACTATAAAGCTATAGAAGCACATAAATTAATAAGGAACGTAAAAACAATGCTAATTAGTTAATTTATCGCCATTTCAATACATTTTTTGTTTCCTTAGATGAAATCATGAATAATGATGGAGTTATTTGATTTGTAAACAATCTCTTAAGTCCTATCAAAGGAAAGGTACTACAAAATCCAGATTTAGATAAATTTAAAGAAAAGTTCTTGACAAATCCACCTTTTTTTTCCTATTAAGCAAAACATCCCGGTAGTATCGCTTCCTGAACCAGTATCTAAAACCTTGGCGTGATCCAAATTGGAGCCGGTAAATGTAGCCATGGATGCAAGTTTGGCCAAACGTCACTAAGTTTCCGCATACTCCTATTCTTGATATCCCAGATACCATGATCTTTCCGTAACATTGGACTGTCGTCAGAACAGTCGTCCGTTAGGTAGATGCAGTTTGGCTCGAAAGCCGGAAAGTCCTTTGTCGAAAGGCACACGACGGAGTTGAACCCCACGAAGAGAGCACGGTCGCCAATGTCCCTTAGCTCCACTAGCTTCTGTCTATCGACGTCAACCTTGAAGACTAGGATCTCGTCTGTGGTGACCTTGTCAACAAGCCGATGTGGCAGGTCAACGCCTTCGCGAAGCAGTTGCGGCCCATCAATTTCTTGGTCATTCGCATTGGCTTCCCATAGTTCACCTTCTTCGTCGCCATCTTCTGTCTCTAGCTCATCTCGTAGCTTATTGTCGTTGTCATCTTTGTGGGCGAGGTCCACACAATCTTTGAGCATTTCGTTCACGATATCTTGGTAAGTGTGGCGATACTTGGGTGGAGTATCTGTGTAACTCCAGTTCCTCCAGACCTGCAGGAGTTCACCCGATGGACCGAGGACAGGGTACATGGTACGATATCCGGACGAACGTAGCACTCTGCCCATGATCATGGTCACTGATGGTGAAGGGTCACGGAGATTTAAAGTACCAATAGAGCCATTCAGATACAAAATGTAGAACAAGCCATCCTTGTCATTGTAAAGAACGTTGGCAACGTTGCTTTCATCCTGGGAGACCAGTGTCCACCGGTCGTCTCCCGGCCTGGCAAAAGAGAGTCTCCACTCCGGATTATGCACGATCAGGACGGTGCATTCCGTCACATCAGCGGTCGTAGAGATGGCAACCTGAATATACTCCGCGTGTCGCGCCCAGCTGATGCTGGGTTTCATGATCCCGTCCTCGGGGTCAGCAGGCCAGACATGCTTGCCACCGTCGTCATAGAAATCGTCGTTGTGGTAGATAGTTTTGACCGGAGGGAGCGTGGCCTGGCCGCCGGTGACGGGGTTGAGGAGGTAAGGGTCGCCGACCTCATCGGTGGTGAACAGCCAGCCGCCGTGGCACGCGAAGGTGAAGCCCCGCTTCTCGTGCGGGGGCCCCGGGAAGGGGACCCGGAAGGTGGCGCCGGTGGCTGGGCAGTAGAGTGCGGCGTCGTTCGGCCCGTACTCCTCGCAGGCGTAGAACTGGCACGGCGCTCGCTCCAGCGCGGGCAGGCAGAAGGCGTTGTGCGCCGTGCGCCAGGACGTGCAGACGGCACCGGCACGCCGGAGGCTGGGGACGTCCAGAGACGACATGATGGTGAACAGGAGGTCGTCCGGCAGGCCGGACCAGTAGTCGTCGTCGGCAGAACTCCGTTGCTGCGCGTAGCTCTCGGTGGCCTGGCTTGCTGCGTGGACGACGGGCGCGTAGGAGGACGGCACGACTTCTCGCATGGATGGCTGGTTGCGTCGAGCGAGAGCGAACGCCATGCATGCAGATACGACAGCGAGCGCCACGATGGCGAGCAACACGCTGTCCGGCATGTCGATGACGGCATCTGGAGCGATGAATCTCCGCTGTTGCGCGTAGTTCTTGGTCATGCAGCTGGGGGCGTCGACGACGGCGTCGTAGGACGACAGGACTGCTCCCATTGTGTATGCTGGTTGTTGCGTCTCGCACAAGCTGTTGCGTGTGATCGGCCCGCCGGATAGGAGGGCGGCGGACGTGCATGTATATCACGAGAGTATAACGAAGCCACAGCGCCACTCCGAGTCGGGCTGGGCTTAATATCAAGTTCTAAACTCGGTCGATTTCCACCTCAAAAAAAAAAAAACAGTCGTCACTCAAGCAAAAAGCAGTCAATTTCGTAACATTGCGACGAAGATTAGAGCATCTCCAGCCGCCCCATCAATATGCCCCCAGGCCACTTTTTCGGCACCGGTGCCGAAAAAATGCCCCAGTCGCACCCACAGGACGCCGAAATCCGTCGGTTCGGTCCGTTTTTGGGCCCGGCGATCGCAAACTGAACCCGGCGCACTAGGGGGCGCTCGGGGGCTCTGGCGCAAGGGAAATGCACGGCTGGCCCACACCATCAAGCGAAAAGTCAAGTTTTTCTTTCCCGACTCGCCTCCCACCCCCCTCGCGCTCGGCCGCCAACAGCTATATCCTGGCACTGCCCATCGTCCTTCACCGCTAGATAGCCAATCCCCGTCGGGAAAAAAGCAGAGGTTCGTCGAGGCAGCCCCTCCACCAGCAGTTGGGCGTTTTTCATGTCGTTTCTGGTCGCGGAGGGGTAGTTTAGCGGCGGGTACGCGCCCACCGGACGCAAGGTGTTCGGCGATTTGCCTGCCTCGGCGATGGACTCGGATGACGAGGAAGCACTCGCCGCGCTGCTGGAGGAGGAAGCCGAGGCCGGCGTCCAGGAAGAGGAACATCTCATGGTCCTCGCAGCCCTCGAAGCCCTGCTGTCGAGCAATGAAAAGACGCAGCGAGGTGGCTCGGCGCCGGGGCGGATGAAAGCAAAGAACCGGCATCGTCTCTAAGGCTACTGCATGCTCTACTCCGACTACTTCGCCGACGCTCCACTACACAGCGACAAAACATTTCGGCGTCGTTATCGGATGAGCAGAAAACTTTTCCTCAGGATTGTGAATTCGATTCGGGAGTTCGACAGCTAGTTCAAGTGCAAGAAGGATTGCATCGGCAAACTTGGATTCACCTCGATCCAGAAGTGCACGACAGCGGATACGATGCTTGCATACGGAGCTCCCGGTGATTCGCTCGATGACTATGGGCGCATGGTCGAGTCCACCACCATTAAGTGTTTCTACAAGTTCTATCGGGCAGTCGGGGCAGTGTTTGGACCGCAATACTTGCGAACACCCAATGCGGAAGACACTGCTCGGATCCTAGCACAAAATGCAGCAAGATGATTTCCTGGGATACTTGGAAGCATCGACTGCATCATTGGAAATGAAAGAACTGCCCATTTGTTTGGCAGGGGATGTACAAAGGCGTCAAAGATGATTGCAGTGTGGTACTTGAGGCGGTGGCCACACATGACCTCTGGATTTGACACTCCTTCTTTGGTATTACAGGAAATCACAATGACATCAACGTGCTGCAGTGCTCCCCTGTCTTTGCCAAGCTTGTTGAAGGTCATTCTCCACCAATGAACTTCGAGGTCAATGGGCGGCACTACAACAAGGGGTACTACCTAGCTGATGGCATCTATCTGAGATGGTCTACATTTGTGAAGACTATCTCAAATGCTGTGCCAGGAGGCAAGAAGTCCTACTTTGCCAAGGCGCAGGAGGCTTGTAGGAAGGATGTCGAGCGGGCTTTTGGTGTGCTTCAATCTCGATTTGCTGTTACCCGCTACCCTGCTTAGACCTGGTCGAAAGATCAAATGTGGGAGATCATGACTTGCCGTGTCATCTTGCACAACATGATCATCGAGAGCGAGCAGGAAGAGCCATTGTTTGACACTGAACCATACTACAGGTAGGGTCCTCTAGCCAAAGTTGATCACCAGCTACCGGTGTTTGACACGAGAAATAATAAAAATAACGTAGGTTATTGTATTATTATCTCTCTATGCACCAGGGGAAATAAAACATTGCGGGCGTGCCAGTGTACTAAGTACACAAATAAACATAGGGAAACATGCATTTTATTAATCTCTCATCGGAGAAACAAAATTACAAGTTCCCTTTACATATGCGCTCCGTGGCCTACTAGCGCGGCCAGCCTGACTGTAACGATTGCGGTCTCTGGTTCCCGGGGCCTCGAAAGGCTCCCGGTTAATTACTCCTGTGGGCTACTCCACGGGATACCTCCGATTAAGCCGTGTGGTCGTCTTCATCGTCTTCGCTTTGCGTTCTCCATGCATGATAATAGTGGTGTGTGGGTAGCGGCAGAGCCCGTGTCCTCGTCGGTACACGCGCCGCTCAAAACATGGCTTTGTGCTAGCCATGTCACACCTCGCCGTCACGCCTCGTCGATCTTGGCGGCAATGATGTAGTTGGGGTTGAATTTGCATGGGTCCTGCTCGGCTTGGAGTTCTAGACGACCTAGCGGACTCGTCGGGGTATGCAAGGGGTATGCCTCGCGGGAGTAAGTTGTTTAGGAGACCGACGTCGGTGTAAAACCGTCACACGCTCACATCGGCATGACCAGTGTGGTTAGCGCCTCGTCCCGGCTAGACGCCGAGTTTACGACGGTCCGCCAAGACAATGGCGCCGCCTCAGAGGACAGTGGAAAGTGGTGTCGCGGAGACCGCGTCGCCTTGGTTGGTGCTACGCCAAAGGGTGACCTGAACGCCGGCGACGCCATGGACCTATACGCCAAGAATCTGGCCGCCGTGATAAGTGCGCCTCACTTGATGACAGTTCGCTATATCCGAGGGCACCACCTGGCGAACTTGTGGATAGATGATCAAACTGGTTGCGGCGCCTTGTATCAGTTGGACCCTGTATTGGTTGGTCTGCTAGGACAAGGGCGCCCCCCCTACGGGGTCAACGAATGGTGACCTCATCACCTTGTGTGGGTGCAACACCAAAAGGGGTGACCTGTACGCCAGCGACCGATGGACCTGTAGACTGGACCGTTTTTGCCAAGGACCTGTGCGTCGTGACCTGTGCACCATGATTGGAACATCACAGACCTGTGCATCAGAGACATGTTCGCCATGACCTGTGCGTCGTGACCTGTTCGTCGGGGGCATGTAGGCCGCCGTGGTAGAGCACCGGGGCCAGCGGTTGGGCTGCGTCGTTGGTGAACTCCGACTACTCCGCGCCGTCTCCTCCGGTAAGCAAGACCACCGACCTGTTCGCCATGATCGGGACGCCAAAGACTTGTGCATCAAAGAGACATATTCGTTGCGATCGGGACGCCAAAGACTTATGCACCGAAGAGACCTGTTTGCCGTGATCAGGACGCCAAGGACTTGTGCACCGAAGAGACCTGTTCGCCATGGACTTGACTCGGGCTACGTCGTCGCGAGCTCCGGTTCCGCCACGCCGTCTCCTTCAGTAAACAAGACCAATGACCTATTCTCCGTGATCGGGACGCCAAGGACTTGTGCACCGGAGAGACTTGTTCGCCATGGACTTGACTCGGGCTACATCGTCGCGAGCTCCGGTTCTGCTACGCCGTCTCCTTCAATAAGCAAGACCAATGACCTGTTCGCCGCGATCGGGACGCCAAGGACTTGTGCATCGGAAGACTTGTTCGCCATGGACTTGACTCGGGCTACATCATCGCGAGCTCCGGTTTCACCACGTCGTCTCCTCCTGGAAGGATGGTGCAAAACCTATACGCCGGCGTCCCGTTCACCATGAATCTGTTCACCATGGACCTGTTCGTCGTGGTCCTGTGCACTTACATCGTAGACCCGCAAAGGAGCTAGAGGCTGGGCTATGTTGTTGGCAAGCTCCGGCTGCTCCCGAGTTATCTCCACTGGGCGCGCCATCCACCGTCTCCGTTGCACTATGTAGAAGACGATCATCGCGTCGTCCGCTGCCATCTCTGTTGGATGTGTTGTCCACCGCCTCCACACCTGTACATAAAAAAGAAGAAAAGGACGGGCTACTTCCTCCTCATCCATACGCGTGTGTGCGAGGGCGCCGCCGCGCTCTGCTGGTTTGCACCACTAGGCGCGTCGTCTTTTTCTTGAAGCAGCCATCAAGGACGGCTCTCCTTCGTGCGTGAGGTCCTTGGATGGATGTTCATCACCTGATAGATAAAATACACAATAACAAATAAAATTAGTCAGCGAGGCTTGATCAGCTCCTGTTTCTTTATCTCCTCGGGCGCCTGCATCCTCGCCGTGGGCAGGCCGCCACTGTGACCGGCGTCTCTTCCTCCTGGGCTCATCACATCTGGTGCATGGTTTGCAAACGCGCGGCCGTGGACGCGCCGTCGTCTCCTCGGCTATGTTTGTTGTTGCGTCGGCTATCCTCGTTTCGTCTGCCTCCGGTCTTTGCCTGGCCCCCTTCCTCTGTTCTTTTGGTGCGTGGTCTCATGTATTTATATAGGGGAGCCTGGTCACGCATCAACCCCTCCTCCAAGTTGATTCTGGATCCAACGACGGTTGCATCTCTTTCCAATGTTGATACTTGCCTATTATGTGTTGTATTTCTTTCCAAGTTTAATGCTTGCCGGTTGGTTACAATTTTTTCCAATTTGATATTGCGCCTCGTCCTTGATCGACTACTTGATCTGGAAGGCCTGCAAAACAAAACCAACAAAAGGAAACATACCTGATGGGGTTTACTTGCCAGCTCCCAGGCTCGTACGTGTGTAGGTGTAGCTCACACCGAATGTTAATACATGTCTATATTTCATGTACGTATATATTTCAGTTTGCAAGTATTTGGGTATATACGCACGCGAGCTTGCTGGCCGAGACACCCGAATACGTACACATAATGTACACATACCAAGTCAAGGCAAAGCTTGTCACGTGCATGAAAAACCCTTTTTTTAACGTGCATGCATAAGCTATGTGCTGAGTACGTGGGCATTTGCCATGCGTGCATGCGCCACGATAATAAAATTTGTCTTTGGATTATAACTTGTCTTTCCTCGCATAGCCTGCATCAAGAAAATCATTACAATATATATATATATATATATATTTATGCAATATTGCACAAAAACTCGTCGAACAACCGGCAACTTGAACTGCCTACCTTAGTATGCGTCAGGAGATCCGAGACCTGCAGGTGCATCATAAACCGCAGCAGAATCTGGTGGAGCACCTATGGAGGCTCAAGGGCGACACCGGGCTCGATGTGTGATGAAATATGAGTTTTTATTTGTTGAACTATATAATTTGTATTGAACTATTTGTTGTTGCACTATTTTGTTGAACTATTTGATTTTCTGTGATTAACTATGTGATAAAAAATATTTATGTTCATAATTGAACGCCAAGCCACGACGAACCACGCCGAATATGGACCGATTCTCGCCCATATGGAGCCTTTATTTGCCGAAAGTGGCCCGAAAACTGGGCCAATCTCGGTGATATGCCTCCGTCGTATCTACTTTTCCAAACACTTTCGCCCTTATTTTGGACTCTAACTTGCATGATTTGAATGGAACTAACCCGAACTGACGTTGTTTTCAGTAGAATTACCATGGTGTTATTCATGTGCAAGAGCAAACGTTTTCGGAATGACCTGAAACTTCACGGACCAACTTTTCAGAAAATATGGAAAATACCTGCAAAAGATGAAGGCTAGGAGGCCCACCACCTCTCCACGAGGGTGGGGGGCGCGCCCCTTCCTCGTGGGCCCCCTGTTGCCTCTCCGACTCTAACTCCAACTCTATATATTGTGTTTCGGGGAGAAAAAAATAGAGAGAAGAAATCATCGCGTTTTACGATACGGAGCCGCCGTCAAGCCCTAAAACCTCTCGGTAGGGCTGATCTGGAGTCCGTTCGGGGCTCCGGAGAGGGGAATTCGTCGCCATCATCATCATCAACCATCCTCCATCACCAATTTCATGATGCTCATCGCCGTGCGTGAGTAATTCCATCGTAGGCTTGCTGGACGGTGATGTGTTGGATGGGATCTATCATGTAATCGAGTTAGTTTTGTTAGGATTTGATCCCTAGTATGCACTATATTCTGAGATTGATGTTGCTATGACTTTACTATGCTTAATGCTTGTCACTAGGGCCCGAGTGCCATGATTTCAGATCTGAACATATTATGTTTTCATCAATATATGAGTGTTCTTGATCCTATCTTGCACGTCTATAGTCACATATTATGTGTTATGATCCATTAACCCCGAAGTGACAATAATCGGGATACTTATCGGTGATGACCGTAGTTTGAGGAGTTCATGTATTCACTATGTGTTAATGCTTTGTTCCAATACTCTATTAAAAGGAGGCCTTAATATCCCTTAGTTTCCGTAAGGACCCCGCTGCCACGGGAGGGTAGGACAAAAGATGTCATACAAGTTCTTTTCCATAAGCACGTATGACTATGTTCGGAATACATGCCTACATTATATCGATGAACTGGAGCTAGTTCTGTGTCACCCTAGGTTATGAATGTTACATGATAAACCGCATCCGGTATAATTCTCCATCACTGACCCATTGCCTACGAGTTTTCCATATATTGTTGTTCGCTTATTTACTTTCCCGTTGCTATTGCTATCATCATTACAAAATACCCAAAACATTACTTTCACTACTGTTACCTTTTGCTACCGTTACCACTACTATCATATTACTTTGCTACTAAACACTTTGCTACAGATATTAATTTTCTAGGTGTGGTTGAATTGACAAATCAGCTGCTAATACTTGAGAATATTATTTGGCTCCCCTTGTGTCGAATCAATAAATTTGGGTTGAATACTCTACCATCAAAAACTGTGGCGATCCCCTATACTTGTGGGTTATCAAGACTATTTTCTGGCGCCATTGCCGGGGAGCATAGCTCTATTCTTTGAGTCACTTGAGATATATATCTACTTATCATTATGAAGAACTTAAGAGATCCAAAAACCAAGATCTATCCCTCAACTACGAGGGAAGGTAAGGAATTGTCATCTAGCTCTGCACTTGATTCACCTTCTGTTTTGAGTAAGCTTGCGACACCTACACCTGCTTCTGCTATTCGTTCTGATATGTCGCATGTTATTGATGGTGCCACTTCTGCTATGCATGATACTTATGATGAAACTACCTCTATGCCTGATACTACTGTGCCACCTAGTGATTTTTTTGATGAACAACTTGCTAGGGCTAGAGAAATTCAAAATATTGAATCTGATGATACTGATGAAAGTGATGATGAAGAATCACTTGTTTTCCTAAGGGTTATGTTTTTGATCAAGAAGCTTCTTTCGCTATTTTAGCTTGCAAAAATAGAAATGAACTCAAAAGGTTATTAGCTAAATGGAGTAAGCAATCTCTAAATGCTAGAATGAAACCTGACCCTACTTTTGCTACTTCACCTATCTTTGTTACTGATAAGGATTATGAATTCTCTGTTGACCCTGATATAATTACTTTGGTTCAATCTGATCCTTTTCATGGTTATGAATCTGAAACTGTTGTGGAACATCTTACTAAGTTGAATGATATAGCCACCCTGTTCACTAAAGATGAGAGAACTCGTTACTTTTACATCCTTAAAATATTTCCGTTCTCATTAAAGGGTGATGCTAAGATATGGTTTAATTCTCTTGATCCTGGTTGTGTGCGTAGTCCCCAGGATATGATTTATTACTTCTCTGCTAAATATTTCCCTGCTCATAAGAAACAAGCTGCTTTAAGGGATATATATAATTTTGTGCAAATTGAAGAAGAGAGTCTCCCACAAGCTTAAGGGAGGCTTCTCCAATTACTTAATGCTTTGCCTGATCATCCGCTTAAGAAAAATGAAATACTTGATATCTTTTATAATGGACTAACCGATGCCTCCAGAGATTACCTGGATAGTTGTGCTGGTTCTGTTTTCAGGGAAAGAACACCGGATGAAGCTAAAATTTTATTGAATAATGTGTTGACAAATGAAAATAATTGGACACCTCTAGAGCTAATTCCTGAGCCTATTCCTAAACCAACTCCGAAGAAGAGGGGTATTCTATTTCTCAGTCCTGAAGATAGGCAAGAGGCAAAGAAACCTATGAAAGAAAAGGGTATTAAAGCTGAAGATGTTAAGAATTTACCTCCTATTGAAGAAATACATGCTCCTAATTTACCGCCTGTTGAAGAAACATATAATCCAAATCCTTCTCCTATTGAAGAAACTCATGGTCTTGATAACCCGACACAGGTAGTAAATGTAAATTCTCTCTATAGATATGATAAAGCTGAAATCCCATTTACTAAATTTGGTAGCCCATGCTTAGATGAGTTTGATAAATTTATGGCTAAGGAAAAAGACTTTAATGCTTATTTTGGTAGACAATTGAAATACAATTCAAATATGCTTGAACACTTGGGTGATTATATGGCTAATGTTAAAAGTGAACTTAAACTTATTAGTAAACATGCTTCTATGGTTACCACTCAAGTATAACAAGTACTTAAAGCTCAAAATGATTTCCTCAATGAATTGAATAGTAAAGATAATGATAATGTTGAGTGGCTACTAGAACTGGTAGAATGACTCGGGAACCTTTGTATCCTGAAGGCCACCCTAAGAGAATTGAGCAAGATTCTTAGAGAAATAATATAGATGTACCTAGTTCTTCTAAAAAGAAGAAAAAGAAAAATTATAGGACCTTGCATGCTTCTAGTGATCCTATTGTTGAAACACCTGAGAATCCAAATGATATTTCTATTTCTGATGCTGAAACACAATCTGGTAATGAACCTGAAACTAGTGGTAATGTTAATGATAATGTTCATAATGATGCTCAACCTAGTAATGATAATGACATAGAAATTGAACCAGCTATTGATCTTGATAACCCACAATCAAAGAATCAACGTTATGATAAAAAGGACTTTGTTTCTAGGAAACATGGTAAAGAAAGAGAGCCATGGGTTCAAAAACCCATGAATTTTACTCCCAAACCATCCAAGAAAAAGGATGATAAGGATTTTGAGCGCTTTGCTGAAATGATTAGACCTATCTTTTTGCGTATGCGATTAACTGATATGCTCAAAACCAATCCTTATGCTAAGTACATGAAAGATATTATTACAAATAAAAGAAAGATACCAGAAGCTAAAATTTCCACCATGCTTGCTAATTATACTTTTAAGGGTGGAATACCAAAGAAACCTGGAGATCCAGGAGTACCCACTATACCATGCTCTATTAAAAGAAACTATGTTAAAACTGCTTTATGTGATCTTGGAGCCGGTGTTAGTGTTATGCCTCTCTTTATATCGTAGACTTGATTTGAATAAGTTGACACCTACTGAAATATCTTTGCAAATGGCTGATAAATCAACTGCTATACCTGTCGATATTTGTGAGGATGTGCCTGTTGTAGTTGCAAACGTTACTATTTTAACGGACTTTGTTATTCTTGATATTCCCGAGGATGATAGTATGTCTATTATTCTTGGAAGACCCTTTTTGAATACTCCAGGGGCTGTTATTGATTACACTAAAGGCAATGTCACTTTTCATGTTAATGGCAATGAGCATATAGTACACTTTCTGAGGAAACAACCTCAAGTTCATAGTATCAACTCTATTGGAAAAATTCCATCGATTATATTTGGAGGTTTTGAATTTCCTCTTCCTACTATCAAGAAGAAATATGATATCCTTATTATTGGGGATGTGCATATCCCCATTGAGGTAACATAGTGTTATTCGAAATTTCTCCGGTTCCATGTTATTCGGAATGAGTTCGTCAACAAGACTTGATCAACCTTGTTAGTGGATTCCTTTTGATGATCATGAGATGGATGAAACTAGAAGGCACAACCCTCTGTAACCCACTTTTACTTTCTGTTAGTTATATTAAATAAAATAAAAATAAATATTTTTCTGTCTGTTATCTGATTATCCTGCAATATAAAAATACCTCGAAAATAAAAGTTCTCCAAATGCCCTGAAATTTAAATGTGATTTTTTCTAGAATATTTGAGAATATTTGGCAATGAGAACACAACAGGGGGGTTAACCACCTACCCACGAGGGTGGAGGGCGCACCCTACCCCCCTGGGCGCGCCCCCTGCCTCGTGGGCCCACGGTGGCCCTCCTCCACTTATTCGTTCACCCACACACTTCTTCTTCCTCCCACAAACACGAATAACCAGCTCAAACCCGAGTCCAAGCTCGTTTTGCTGCCATTTTCGATCTCCTTGCTCAAAGCACCTCTCACAAAACTGCTTGGGGAGATTGTTCCTTGGTATGTGACTCCTCCATTGGTCTAATTAGTTTTTGTTCTAGTGCTTTATTCATTGCAAATTTTTGCTGCTTAGGTGACCCTATTCTTGAGCTTGCATGTCAAATTTATATGGTCAAAAGTAGCTTTGATGCATGATATAGGCCCTAGGCACTTGTAGGAGTAGTTGCTATCAATATTGTTGAGTTTGGTTTACTTTTATTTTGAAGTTACTAAAAATTTCAGATTTTTTCAGAAAATGATGTGGAGGCTTTTGAGGGGCTCATCGAGGCAAAGCTCGAAGGAAAATGCACCAAAGCCTCAGTATAATCTGCCGCGCACCGCGGAGGTTCGGGCGTGTGAATGGCCTTCCGATGATTTCTTGAGAGCAGCCGGTATTTATGAAGATTTTCATGAGTTGGCTAAGAATGCAGGCCTCACCGCTTTCCTCCACGACCAATGCGATCAATATCTCTTACTCACAAATACCTTTGTGCAAAACTTTCATTTCCATTTTAGGAACTCGCCACCTGCGGTGGAGTTTCATTTATATGATGAGCATAAGGAGATGTCACTTTATGATTTTTGTTGGATTTCTTTAGTCCCTTTTGAGAGCAAGACAGAAGAACCACATCACGATGATGTGGAGGGGTTTATTGATACTATCACTGTAGGGGAAACAAGGAAGGTTTCCGATGCACAAATCACTAGCATACATTTTCCTGTTTTACGCTATTTTGCATTATTTGCTAGTCGTTGTTTAATTGGTCGCGGGAACTGTGGAAACCTTAGTATCCCTGATATTATTATTTTGCTCCATGGTTTGTACAGTGATAACACTTTTAGTATGGGCGGCATTATTGCTAAACGGTTAAGTTTGAACCGTACCAAGGGCCCCATCTTTGGAGGCATCTATGCTTCACGCCTAGCTGCACATTTTAACATACCTGTTAGGCATTATGAGAAGGAAGAAAAGGTGCTGCCTCGTACTTATCTAGATTAGAAAAGTATGGTGGCACATGATTTTATTGTTAAGAATAGGGAAGGAGAGCTTAAATACCAATTGTTCTTTAATAAACATCATCCTAAGACTATTACCCTGCCTGCTCCTTCTTTGTTTGATTTATCTTCAGGCACGTACCTTGTTCCGTTGAAGGCTATTCACGCCTACCGGAACCCTGCACCAGCCGTGGAGCCAGAGCCAGAACCACAAGTTGATCCTTCACGACAGTCTAATTACCAATGGGGTCCGGAGATGATTGTCAGCCAGTGGCAATCACAGTCTTCCTCTTCTTCTTCTCAGTACGACCCCAACTACTATTATGGATATCTGCCAGGCCAGCCGTGGCCATAGACCAACTTAGGCCAAAAGCCTAAGCTTGCGGGAGTACGTATTTCCCATCGACATTACATTAATGTTCACACACTCATTGCTAGATGTCGGTGCTCATACTTTTTCATTGTATCATCGATGCTAGTTTATTTCCCTTTTTATGCTTTCTTCTTGTGTGTTTAATAAATCTTAAGAAAAACCAAAAAAATTAGTTGTAGCTTTTAATCAGTTTAATTTCCATGCTTGTAGTAGTAATTAAAAAGAAAACCCAAAAAGATTTCCTGTTCTTCTTTTGCTTGTTGGGAGCTTTCCCGTGTAAATAGTTTTATTTCTTTTCTTTTCTTTGGGGTCGATAGGAGAAGACCATAATTGAATTGTTGAAGTGGCTCTTATATGCATACTTGTTGATCTGACAAAAGAGCCCATATTGCCTTGTCTTCTCCCGTTTATTGAATGCCTGCAGATTCCAGCTTAGTCTAATGCACGTGCACTATTATTATTATTCACACTATTCGGTCGAGCAAGTGAAAGGCAATTATGACGATATATGATGGACTGAATGAGATGAGAAAAGTTGGTATGAATTCGACCTCTTTTGTTTTTGTAAATATGATTAGTTCATCGTTCATGATTCAGCCTATTATGAATAAACATGTTTGCAATGACAACTAGAGATCATAGTTTCTTGTGCCATGCTTGATTATCTATGAGTTATAATGGTTTACCTTGCGTGCCAACATGCTACTAAGATAGTTATGATGTGGTATGATAGGGTGGTATCCTCCTCTGAATGATTTAAGTGACTTGACTTGGCACATGTTCGCGCATGTAATTGAAACAAAATCAACATAGCCTTCACGATATTTATGTTCATGGTGGATTATATCCTACTCATGCTTGCATTCGGTGTTGATTAATTTTAATGCATGTTCATGACTGTTGTCGCTCTCGAGCTGGTCGCTTCCTAGTCTTTTGCTAGCCTTCACTTGTACTAAGCGGGAATACTGCTTCTGCATCCAAACTCCTTAAACCCCAAAGTTATTCCACATGAGTCCACTATACCTGCCTATATACGGTATCTACCTGCCGTTCCAAGTAAATTTGTATGTGCCAAACTCTAAACCTTCAAATAAATATCCTGTTTTATATGCTCGAATAGCTCATGTATCAACTAGGGTTGTCTGTATCTTCCATGTTAGGCGGGTTATTCTCAAGAGGAGTGGACTCCGCTCCTCACTCACGAGATAAATGGCTGGTCACCGGGATGCCTAGTCCCATGCTTTATGCAAACTAAATCAAAATAATTGCAAACAAAACTCCCCCTGGGACTCTTGTTAGTTGGAGGCACTCGTTGTTTCGAGCAAGCCATGGATTGATGCTTGTTGGTGGAAGGGGGAGTATAAACTTTACCATTCTGTTTGGGAACCACCTATAATGTGTGTATCATGGAAGATATCGCCATCTCTTGGTTGTTATGTTGACAATGAAAGTATACCACTCAAAATATTATTCACCTCTGTTTCAAAACCGAGCTCTGGCACCTCTACAAACCCCTACTGCCCTCTACGAAGGGCCTATCTATTTACTTTTATGCTGAGTCATCATCCTCTTATTAAAAAGCACCAGTTGGAGAGCACCGCCGTCATTTGCATTCATTACTGTTAGTTTACATCGAGTATGACTTGACTAGATCTCTTTTACCATGAATTACAATGTCTAGTCAGTCCTTGGTCTTTAAAGGTGCTCTGCATTTATGTTTTGTGGTCTCAAAAAGGGCTAGCGAGATACCACCTTGTTATATCATATTATGATTGTTTTGAGAAAGTGTTGTCATCTGAGATTTATTATTATGGCTCGCTAGTTGATTATGCTATTGATATGAGTAAACTTGAGACCTAAGCGTTATTGCGAATGTGGTTAGTTATAATCTTTGCTGAAAACTTGAATGCTGGCTTTACATATTTACAACAACAAGAGCAAACAGAGTTTGTAAAAGTTTTTCTTTATCACTTTCAGTTTGTCAACTGAATTGCTTGAGGACAAGCAAAGGTTTAAGCTTGGGGGAGTTGATACGCCTCCGTCATATCTACTTTTCCAAACACTTTTGCCCTTGTTTTGGACTCTAACTTGCATGATTTGAATGGAACTAACCCGGACTGACGCTGTTTTCAGCAGAATTACCATGGTGTTATTTATGTGCAGGAGCAACTTTTCAGAAAATGTGAAAAATACCTGCAAAATATGAAGGCCTGGGGGCCCTCCACCTCTCCAAGAGGGTGGGGGCGCGCCTGCCCCCCTAGGGCGCGCCCCCTACCTCGTGGGCCTCCTGTTGCCTCTCCGACTCCAACTCCAAGTCTATATATTGTGTTTTGGGAGAAAAAAATCAGAGAGAAGAAATCATCACGTTTTACAATAAGGAGCCGCCGCCAAGCCCTAAAACCTCTCGGGAGGGTTGATCTGGAGTCCGTTCGGGGCTCCGGAGAGGGGAATCCATCGCCATCGTCATCATCAACCATCCTCCATCACCAATTTCGTGATGCTCACCGTCGTGTGTGAGTAATTCCATCATAGGCTTGCTGGACGGTGATGGGTTGGATGGGATCTATCATGTAATCGAGTTATTTTTGTTAGGGTTTGATCCCTAGTATCCACTATCTTCTGAGATTGATGTTGCTATGACTTTGCTATGCTTAATGCTTGTCACTAGGGCCCGAGTGCCATGATTTCAGATCAGAACCTATTATGTTTTCATCAATATATGAGTGTTCTTGATCCTATCTTGCAAGTCTATAGTCACCTATTATGTGTTATGATCCGTTAACCCCAAAGTGACAATAATCGGGATACTTACCGGTGATGACCGTAGTTTGAGGAGTTCATGTATTCACTATGTGTTAATGCTTTGTTTCGGTACTCTATTAAAAGAGGCCTTAATATCCCTTAGTTTCCGTAAGGACCCCACTGCCACTGGAGGGTAGGACAAAAGATGTCATGCAAGTTCTCTTCCATAAGCACCTATGACTATGTTCGGAATACATGACTACATTATATCAATGAACTGGAGCTAGTTCTGTGTCACCCTAGGTTATGACTGTTACATGATGAACCGCATCCGGCATAATTCTCCATCACTGATCCATTGCCTACGAGCTTTCCATATATTGTTCTTCGCTTATTTACTTTCCCGTTGCTATTGCTATCATCATTACAAAATGCCAAAAACATTACTTTCACTACTGTTACCTTTTGCTACCGTTACCACTACTATCATATTACTTTGCTACTAAACACTTTGCTGCAGATATTAAGTTTCCAGGTGTGGTTGAATTGACAACTCAGCTGCTAATACTTGAGAATATTCTTTGGCTGCCCTTGTGTCGAATCAATAAATTTGGGTTGAATACTCTACCCCCAAAAACTGTTGCCATCCCCTATACTTGTGGGTTATCACTCGGCGCCTGGGGGCGATGACTGGATGCCCAACCGCCCCAGCGCCGATTGTATTGCCAGCTCGCCCCCAGGTGGCGATTTTTATGCCTCCTGGGGGGGGGGGCAACCAGCTGGAGATGCTCTTAGTACCCTGTCCCGTCGTCCGCCGGCGTGTGTCCCGGAGAGCCAGGTCCCCTTTTCCCCCACTCTTCTTTTTTCATAAATAGTTTTAATTGCTTACCAAATGTGTCACGTGGTTTCCCCCACCCTTCTGCCGTCGTCCTCATCCTTCCTTCTGTCTGTATCACCTTTTTTAATTTACTTTGCTGATTCTGCCATCATTTTTATCCGAAGACAGCTATTATCGTTGTTGCTGCTGTCTACTGTATTTAGCAATGAAAAAATAGCACACCATTTCGATGTTATAGCATTTCTATAGCATATTTGGAATGGCTACGTTACGTTTTAGCTAATTTCCTTACTATGGTGCTATTCGTGCTATAGCACCCTATTTTGACGCTAAACGAAATAACGTTGTAGCGTTTTAGCATGTACCACACAATAACGCATTAGCCATCGCCACATTGCATTGGCCGAACTCACACTCACTCTTTTAGACGCAAACGTAATGCATAAAACCCAATTAACGTAGCCAACTTGTCATCAATTTCCCACCAACTCGTGACAAAGTGCAGCGATGATGAGGGCGATCGTGACTTGTGAGCGAAGGCGGCGGTGGCAGTTCGTGAGTGACAGCAGCTTCTCTCTCCCCTCCCTCCCTCCAAGTACCGGCGTCGGCCACAGCTTCAACTCCAGCAAGGCAGCACTGAAGTCATCCATGCCATCAACGTTGACAAGTGAGCCACCGATCCTTCTCTGTTTAGTTAGGAGTGTTCTCTTTCTTACAAATTAGGAGTGTACATGCCCCGAACCTAGCTCTCTATGCTTCTATATTTAATTTGGAGTGTTCCATTTCCTTGCAAATTATGCGAAAAGCCTTAAATTTTATGATATTTTTGATATTTTTATGTTGCTATTTTGAAATATAGCATGCTATTAGCACGCTATAACTTGTATATCAATTGGAGAAGGGCGGCACTAAATCTTATAGAATGCTATTTTTTCATTGGCACTAAATCTGATCACTAGTAGAAAACATACCTTTGATCCGGAGCATTAGTCCTGGCCAGGTTTGGGCCTGGGACTAATGTGATCATTAGTCCCGGTTCCAACGGCTAGGAGCGGACGGGGGCACGACCACCTCTAGTCCCGGTTCAAATGGGACCTCTAGTCCCGATTGGTGATACCAACCTGGACTAAAGGGGTGGCAGCCGGATGGGCCCCCTACGACCACCTTTAGTCCCAGTTGGTATCACCAACCGGGACAAGAGATGGACCTTTAGTCCCGGTTAGTATCACCAACCGGGACTAAAGATATCCCTATATATAGATGCTTCGTCCAGCCCGAGCGCAAGCACTCCTTTCTCTTCTCTCTGTTTCCTCCCCCTAGCTCGAGCTCTCCTCCATTTTTGCCAAGATTTTTCAAGATTGGAGGCAACCCATCTATCCAACGACACTAAAAGGTTAGCAACTTCATCCTTTCATCTCTCATTGCTAGTTTAGCTCGTTTCATGCTCTATAAGTATAGTGATTTGTAGGTTTTATTTTGGGAGTAATTATGTGGGAGTTTATTTGATTTATATGCAATTTGAGTTTAAATTAACTTCTTAGTTTGCATATGTGTAAGTGTGGTTTACTTAGTGCCTTCCCGTCCCCGTCCTCACCGCCGTCGATCGCCCGCGCAGTCCCATCGCCGGCACCACCTTGGTGAGCCTCTTGTTCTTATCCTTTTTGTAAAAAAAATCTTATTTGTATGATTTACACTACTAGGAAAAGGCCTACTAGTGGCGCACCTGTTTTTCCTACTAATGGCGCACTACAGGTGCGCCACTAGTATCACGCCATTAGTATTTTTTACTAATGGCGCACCTGTGGTGCGCCATTAGTATCTGGTATACTAATGGCGCACCATGCAGTGTGCCATTAGTATAGCCCACGGTGCGCCATTAGTATGCCTCCCAGGGGGCCATATTTACCCATGTGCTTTGGCATACTAATGGCGCACTGGTGGATGATGCGCCATTAGTATGCTATATGTGGTGGTGCGCCACTAGTATGAATATTAGGGATTTTTTTCTTTTCTGATATTTTCACAGGTTACAAAATATATTATTGGACATAATATAGCTAGCACCACACAGCAACAGCAGATTCATCGTATACAATAGAAGATTAGTCTCCGAATACAATTCATCATATTAGTCTCCGAATTTAAAATACCAAACAAAGTTAGAACATTACAAGTCTCGAAACCGTGAGTAGCGAGTTTGTCTTCACATTACAAGTCAATATCGATCATCTAAACTACCATCACATAGAAGGGAGTTGCGGTCATCACGATGAGCATAATCGCGATGAAACTGGTCTTCATCCGGTTCCTCCAATGCTCCCTCCTCTCTCCCGCTAGATAGCGCGCGTATCTAACTTCCGCCTCCGCCCTAGTGGTGTACCCTTTGTAACTGTTACCGCGGAAACGGTGAACCTGTCTCCGACACTCCTCCCAGTCATCGTAGACTCTGGGAACCTTACCCTTGTACACGACATACGACGGCATCTCTATGCACTAGCTAAACAAAACGTTAGTAACAATTCACAGACAATACATAAGCAATATATAAGTATGCAACAAAAGGATCGGAAGAGAAAAGCAACACATTAATAGCATCGATTACATCTAAGTTGAACGACTGTCCAAACCAAAGAGACATACAAGTTCATTAAAGTTTAATTACAACATGAGCCAATCGATGTTTCAGAACTACACATAGCATCACTACTTTCGACTCGACTCAAGGGACCATAGCGTGGATGAAGCCGTCGTCCCTCGTGATGGTCATGAAATCGCGGGCGTTGTCAGCCTGCATTTGTAGCGTTGTGTCTATCTCACTGTTGAACGGTTGATTTCTGAGGTTGAACTGCCCCGAGGTACGAAGGACATCTTGATGGATGATTTCCGCAAACTCCGACTGGATGCGAAAGAATTCTTGTCTGATGTCTGCGTCCTGGATTGTCGACAAGCTCGCAGCCCAATGTTTGAGATTATTTGGTAGCAGAAGGTGATTATGGTCCTGTACGATCGCCCGCATGTGATGGAGGGCGTAGTAGGCATCCTTCTGACCGCCAGGCGGCTGCTTGATGCAGGAGAACATCGTATTGTGGGCGAACACGTGCTTGCCGTACTTACGAACTGGCCCGGTGAAGGTGCCTCCAGATTTGGCGTAGCGAGGGAGAACATCATCACGAACTTTCTTGATATTTGTGTAGTCTTTCTTCGACTGACGGTCCGAGTTGAAATACGTGGCCATGGAATATTTCGGGCTTAAGAGGATGAGTGTGCAATGTGTGTCACTGCACAAAACACGGAATGTTAGAAAAAAACAATCGAAATCTAAGAAATCATATGTTACGGGGTGGTTGAGGGGACGACTTACTCGGGAAAGTAAGGCACGAGGAAGTTATCCTTTTCTGGGTTTGCCAGAATGATGCCTTCGAGGTAAGAACTCGCGACTTGTCAGTCCCCAGTGCTGCCCAAGATCTTGGCACGCAAGTAGAAGGGGTCGACTATCACGATGTCCGAGGTATTGTCTCTAATGATCCGCATCTCCATACTCAGCGAAAATAGGCGAACGAAGGTGTAGTGTACTGATGAAGGTTAAACATAGCGAAGATGTCATCAAACCGCAGGACGATCATACCCCCGATGGAGTTATCCACAAAGCCACCTTGGCCACGAAAACCGGGTATGCCATATCATTCTCTCTAAGACGCCGCTTCTCCAAAGAAAGAACACTGTCATGCAGACTCCGCATAGCACCGATTGCAGCATTGAGCATATTAGTCGGTAGCATAGGCCTACCTGCCACATGCACCCTCCTCGAGATATCCTTAGGTGAAGATGGCCCGTCCTGAGCACGGATCGTACTCGGTGTCGGCTGGCTCGCACCCTTGTTACTCTTTATTTTCCATCCCTTCTTCTTCTGTTGTAATGGGACCGAGTTCTGCTCACAGACCGCCTTCTTAAGTGTGTTGGGGCTGATAATATTTCGCACCTCGGCTATCTGAGGCTCGGTGAAGTTGGCAGCTAGAGGCGTCTCCTGAGAACTGAACGCCAGCGGACGCCTGTTGCAATTGGGTTTCTCCGCGGTAACAGCTAGATTGCGATCGTCTTTTGTAGGGTTGAGTTCTTGAGAAGGAGGCCCCAAGAATTCGTCATCGTACCCATGTTCGGCAAAGTACTTATCGACGTTAGTAAATGTACCATCGTCATTGTCGTCGTCGTCCGGATCCTGTGCCATATGCATGTTTGGATCTTGTGCCATAGGGATGTCCGGCATGTCCGGTAGTGTTGCGGCGGTCTTGCCATGGCTTGGCGCCGGCACGACTGGCCGTGTTGTCTTTGGGGTGGTGTCCCTTGCCCCCAAACGAATCTAGCTCATCGGCCAAAGCAGGAGCCAGCTTAGGCAGGTGCTGAGGGTCATCACATCATCTTCGTCGGCTCCGGCGGGTCGAATAGGAGGTAACAACTCGTCGCAGCCTGGCAGCACCTGAACTAGTTGAACCCTATACACGGTGGGTGGCATCGGATTACCGTGGAACACGGGGTTGCCCGGTTGAACGATTTTGCCCTTGGTGACATCGACCAACTCATCGTTCACGAAGTGCAGGAGAGTGCACGGAATGTCGGCGGCGCCCTGCGAAAACATGTAGGGCGTCAGGGATGCCTAGTCAAAGGCAAGGAGATGAAGTCCTTGGCCGAGAGGCTTAATTAGTTACCGTGATGATGGCATCGAGCTCGGCTAATGTCGAGGCACCGCCAACGGCGGGCGTGCAACTGACGGAGGGGCCGCTTGCTTCCGAGGTGCCGGACGGTGTACACCCGGGTGCATTAAGCTCCAATGCCCGTGCCGGCGTCGGAGACACCAATACCGCCTCCACCGGAGACATATGGCGCCGCCTGCGCATTGTGCGAGTTGCTGGCCGTGAAGCTGGGAATCGGGGGCCGCCCTCAATCCACGTCATCAGCCCATGAATCAAGGTAGGCATAATGCCGGTGAGCGTCGATCCCAGATGTTGTTGCACTTGCTCTTGGACAATCTCCGGAATCTGCGCCACTTGTGCCTTGAGCTTTTGAACCTCGCGTGACTGGCTTTCCGAGCTGGTCTTTCTCTCCTTTCGCCCACCAGCGTTATAGTATGACGACCATTTTGTGGACAAGCCTTTGTCGGCCACACGACCAGCTGACAACGGCTTACTGAGCTTATCGCTTATCCTTGTTTTTTATTACGTTCAACGCCCTATTTAGAGTGCTGTCCCAAGGGGTGCTCTGAGACGACCCCACTCTACTGCTTTCAGTCTCCTGTGCCAGAACAAGCTCAAGCGCCCTGGTCTTCGGATCCGTGGGAAGGTCCTTTGTTACCGGGTCCTCCTTGTACCGGACCCTGGCATAGTTCCTGGTCTGCTTGTCACGGTATTTCTCGAAGCGGGGCGGTAGGCCTTGCTTGGCACGCTCCGCGTCCTCCTTGTCCCATGTAGGCTCCGCCACTCTGTAACCGTCGGGACCGAGTTTGTGTTCCCCTAAGTTCAACTCCCGCATTTCTTTCCCCCACTGACTTGATTCGGAGGTTGCGCTGCTCTCACACTTGATCTTGAACTCCTTGTAGTCTTCTTCGATGATCGAAGGATTTTTTGCCTTGATCTTCTCATAACTATCACCTTTGTCAATCATTCTCTTCACCGCGCTTGTCCAAGTAGACAGGGCCGTGCTCATCGTCGTGAGTGCGGCACTGTTCACTTTATTCCCTGAGAGGTGTGTGTTTACAAAGTCGGCGGGGAACTTGTATCGTTCGTGCTGCTTTGTGAAGAGGAGGTTGCGCAAATTCCCTTGGTCCTTATGCCTTAGGTTCTTGGTGTTGATCGAGATGGTGCTCCGGAGAATGCACCCGAGCTGAAGCGAGCACCCCTTGACTAATTCTTTGGGCGCCGTTGGATGCCCGTCGGAGTTAACTTGAGTAAATTCCTCCTTGACGATGCGGAGCACGTTCGGGCGCCGGTCCTTCCGTTGCCTCTTCAATTGGCTGCCATCTGTGCGTGCGCTGCCATCATCAGTGGTGGCATCCTCGGTGGCGCCATCAGTGGTGTCATCCCCGACGTCACTAGGGGTTGTGTAGTCAGGATCAGTGTCTTCCGTGGCGTCCTCATAGCGGTGAGGTTGTTCCTCCATCTCCTGGGACAGCTCCCAGAATTACTTGCCGCCCGAACCTCTAGCCTCATCGTTGTGGGCCATGTTTCGCTCTAAATAGGAAAATAGTTTGGTCAAAAAGTTGGTTATTGTCAAGGAACAAGATCATGGTCTCATCATTTAGGGTTTGTCAACACCGAGGCATCCTAAAAGCTAAGCTTTTATCATTTAGGGTTTGTCAACACCGAGGCACCCTAAAAGCCTAAGCTTTCATCATTTAGGTTCTTATTGACACTGAGGCACCCTAGAACCTATGGTTTAATGCAGCAAGAATAAAGGGGCAGTTGATCCTACTTAATTAAGTACTAAGACCCCGGCCCATGCATTAGTCACAAGTACCCCATATGTCCTATTTTTAGCAAAGTCATGCTAAAATTCATGGAAAATTTCAGCATGACCTTTTCTGAAAATAGGACATATGGAGTACCCGAATTTGCCGGAACGGAAGTTAATCGACATTCCAGCAAACTCAAGGGCCTCTCGGGGTACCTGCAAAATCATCACGACACGATGGTCGGAGACAAAACCCAGCTTTACAAATCATCACGACCTTTGCTGAACTTTATGACAGTATATACAACAACTTATCCTAAATGTGACTCAAGCAAGCTTCCTGAACAATACCCTGACAAAAAATATAGGACAAGCAATGAATTTCTATAACCAGTAAGAACAAGGGGATGATATTAGCAAGTTAAGTGCAGCTCTAGCACCCTGTGCATGAAATGTATCATGTATCAAACCATCAATTAACTGCTGAAAAACATAAATGTACCATGTGAACATATAATACCTTCACGAGCGAACTCAATGAGTGTGAACCAACAGAGTGTGGTCACCATAGATTCTGTAGTCAAAAACCTTCAGGATAGAGTGAAAATAGTTACAATATGCCTGCAAGTAATTTGTCTGCAACTAAGGCACAATATGCTTGCAAGTAAATCACAATATGCTTGCAAGTAATTTTTCTGTAACTGTCTTGCCCCTATTTGAATGACAAGCAAATAGATACAATGGATAACTTTGGCATAATCCTAAGGCACAACCCTCTGACTAATTCATCACTGTAGGCCAGCATGAAACACACTCCTCCAAAAAAGCCTAAAATTCCACTATTATTGCCTGTAAAAAAGCCTAAAATCCACTAGTATTGCCTCTAAGAAATCCTTAAAAGTACACTATTATTGACAATCAAAATATGATCTGAACTGTAAGGAGTTAACTGAAAAATGAGTGTTAACTGAAGTTTTCCAGTACAGATCATAACTAAAGTTATTCAGAGAATATAGTGACATCGAATGCAGTTAATTAGTCTTAATTGAATCTTAGTTTGTATTGCTGTTAGAGATTCACACATGCTCCCCTAATTATTTTGTCTGTATCTTTAGATTATCTACTTTAGGCACAATCATACACAATTCTGACTGTACTGTAACAATTGTACTCCATCAAAATGTTGAAATTTTGACATTCATAATGTCAAGCTTATTTCCATCAAAATTTAAATGGAAAAATCTCAAGGTTTACACTGATTGAACAAAGTTTGGGTAAGCCATGGTCAAATGAGCTGTCGGAGCTACATGTTAAACAGAAAAACACTTTGTGGATAACTTTGTTCTCCTATGACTGAATTTTAACTGAATGCAGAGTTTTTGCTGCCCTTCATCAGAACTTCATAAGAGAGCTGCTCCAATTTCGGCAAAGTTTCTTTGCATAATGCTATGACTTCTGACTAATTAACATAAATTCAGTTCTCATGCAATCAACGAATTCCAACAAAGTCTATTTTATGATTTGTGACTCCGGATGGTCTGAAACTATCACTGAATTTTGTGTTCGGTTTTCAATTTTCTGGAGGCAGACAAAGTTGTAGAGAGGGGTAACTGACTTAACTTACAACATTCAACTATACGCCGATGCAGTACGCTGACGACCTGTACCACGGTCAAGGGGAGGGAGGGATGGAATGGGGAGGAAGGGTGGAGAGGGAGGAAGGAGGAAGGAGGAGAGGTACCTGGGCGGGCGCGGCCGGTCACCGGAGGGGTCGGGGTCGGGGTTGGGGCCGGGGTCGGCGGCGGCGACGGCGTCGAAGGGATGGCCCGAGGGCGTCCGAGCTCATCTGGGTCCTCGTAGTCAAAGAGGAAGACGGCGGCGGTCCTCCTGGGCGCCTCGGTTGGTCGTGGGGAGGCCGGCGGCCACGTGCTTCGCGGGTCGGTGGAGATCGTCGTCCTGCACCCCGTGCCTGGACTGAGGTAGAGGCGGCGCAGGGCAGGGGCCGACGCGGGGAGGCTGTCGGCGACGGCGAGGTCGCGGAGGCGTCGGCGATGGCGGAGCTGCAGTAGTGGGGGCGCGGCGGCGGCGGCGCACGTAGGGCGGCGGCGTCGTGGGTTGGGGCAGCACGCACGGGGGGGGGAGTGGATCTGGCGAGAGGGAGGGACGAAGGGGTCGGGCGAGTTAGAGCTAGGGGGAAGATTACTAATGGCGCACCCCCGAGCGATGCGCCATTAGTACATTTTTTATAGCAGTGGCGCACCCCCTAGCGGTACGCCATTAGAAATCTTTTTTTAGATAGCAATGGTGCACTACCCGAGCGGTGCGCCATTAGTATGTTATTATTATTGTTATTTTGTTTCTATTTTTAATACTTTTTTTTATAAAAACAGTAATAATTTTTTTATGAATATGGAAAAATACCATCAAATTTGTTATTTGAAAATATCATCAAATGGGGGTGCTCGGCGGTGGTGGAGCGGGCCGAGGAGGGTGCGGGGGGTCGGCGGCGGTGGTGGAGCGG